>NC_057799.1:259490685-259500305 GCF_018294505.1 Triticum aestivum | reverse complement strand
CCAGTCGATCGGCTTCAGTTAGCAGCAGTAGCGAAGGAATCACTCGATCGGGTTCAGTTACAGCCATCGATCGATCGCTCGGGTTCAGTTAGAGCCCAACGCCTCGCTCGAGTTCAGTTAGAGCCAATGCCTCGCACACACGCGCGTACGTGTACGAGAGAAACGCGCATCGCTCGGCCCCCGACCTCCCACTGTAACCGGGAACACCCCGAAATTTTCCTCCTCCTCGCTTCTACCACGGTTTTTTCCGTCATGGACGGCCCAAAGAATGTCATGCAGCTGCGTCTCCGGCCCGCCCAGGACGAAAAGCCCATTTTCTGTCATGATTTTTTGTCATAGAAGTAGGAGCCCACCACATCTATGATGATACCGGGTTTTGTCACAATTATCATCATAGAAGTGTCATATGTATGACAGAAAAAAAATTCGTTCGGCCCAAAATGTCACGGATGTGTCTTTTTTTTTGTAGTGGTCCGCTCTGCCAGCCCTTCCCGCTCCGCTCCCGCAGCCCTTTCCCGTCCTTTCCCGCCGCCGCCCCCCACCGCCACCGTTCATCCCCCTTTTTGTGGTACGTTTCCCTTGGCCTTGGTCTTGATCGTCCCCTCGTCTAGTTTTGTGATTCTCGTAGTTGCTATTGCATTTTTTGCTTATGTATTTTTTCCGTAAGCAGGCGATTTCATCTTGATTTGAAGTCGATACTCGTGTGTGCTCTGTAGGCAGAGTAAGGTGCATCTAGGGTTTCGTCAGATTTCACTGATTTTGTTGCTTATATCTGTCACTTCATCCTTATGCTGCACGCAAACGCCATGTCTTCGCCGAGCAGAGTGGGAGGAGGAGTTCAGGGTATGTGGACTGCTAATTTTGGCTTTGTTTATTTTGTTTGATGTTTATCTAGTTTCCTAATACATCCTGCATTGTTTATGCTGTGTTAGTTGTCAGCGTTCCTTTGCATTATTTGTCATGTGATGTTTTGTAATTTCTGTTTCTGGTTTTTTTTAATCTAGTAGGTGATTGCAGTTGTCATAATGATACAACAATTGGCTCTCGTTGTCTTGGTGGTAAGGATCATGGTGGTGAGGCAGGACATCAAGTGAATTCGCCAATTCAATCATCTCCCATAAGTGTGGCCCCTCCTTCTGGTATGTGAATGCTTTGTTTATTTTGTGTATGCTGCTTACTTGATGTTATACAAATTGGCGTTGCGTTGCTGTATCTAGTCCGACATTTTGTTGGGAACAAACGTGAAGTTAGTGTATGCAGCACTGCATTTATATGTATATGTGAACTCCACTATATGTATGTGTGAACTGCATTGTTGTTTTATTCAAGTTTTTTGTACAATGCATTAATTTTTATTTAGCTTATGATTGGAGCACTGCATTTATATGTCTAAGTGTACTGCATTTTTTCTTTTTGTGCACTTTTTAACGACCATAGTTAAACTTCATTTTGACGCAGTGTCTGTTTTCCATGCTGGGGCGCCTGGGTTTAAGGAGGTTACTCAATTGATTGACCATTATTTTGCAGAGGGTGATGTTGGTGTGAGCTTTGGCCAGAGACGTCCCGTCTTGTCTGAAACACAATCACAGTCTGTTGATGGTACAGAGGAAGTTACACAGGAGTGGATGGTCTCGAAACAGCTTCTTGCATATGAATTGAAGCAAAGCAAGAAGAAGTTGAGGTTTGAAAGTGACTCAAAAGAGTGTGTGGAGAAGGGGAAGCAGAGGAGAGCTGCAGATGGTGCCAAGGGTGCCAAATTTGTCAAAGTCAAGCAGACTGCTTTGCAGAAGAAGAGGCTGAGTTCTGTTGCTAAGGAAGGTGGTACTCCTCGGCGGAGTCCACGTGTTGCTGGCATGAACAAGAATCTTGGTAAGAGAACTGCTGAAGCTGGTGGGAAGGATCCTCAACGCAAGCGACTACATGTTAGTGAAGGTCCCAACTCTGACGATGACGCCTTTGTGCTTGCTGATTTTGTGAGGGATGTTCATACTGGTAGACGCAAAGACTGTGGTTCATCTAAGAGTCTACCCAAGCGTGCCCGTGATGATGGCGATGAAGGTGTTGGTGCTGACTCTGGCGAGGAGGCGGATGTTGTTCCAAAGGTTTGTTGAAGTGGACTGCATTTGTTTCCTTAATTGTTATTATATCTGTGTTTTCTCTGTCTCTTTATTATGGCTAATCTTCTAATGTGGAATGCATTTCCCTTTACACAGAGGAAGAAGTCTAGTAAGAGCAATGCAGCTGAAGATGATGCCGAGGGAGATGATTCTCGATTTAACAAGACCGTATGTTTGTCGCTTCCCACTGTTTGCAAGGCTGCTGCTTTATTGAAAGACGCACACTGTAGTTGTGTTCAGGATGCTGGATTCGGTGTTGTCTTTGAATAGACAGTAAAGAAAAATGTGTCGCGCATTCTTATGTGTTATCTAATGGGAGTGATTGACCCTGCCACCATGATAATGGACTTTGGGAATGGTAGGGCTCTTCGAATCAATCGTGATGCAGTTCATCACATTTTTGATTTACCTATGGGACGTCACACTGCACCCATGTCTGCTGCCTGCGCCATGATGACTCGTTGACTACCCTCAAGGATGAGCTTGGCTTTGACCATTCAAAAAGTATAGGTGTCAAGGACTTGCTTGAGAAGCTGAAGGTGTTGGTGGAGGAAGATGATCATGTGACTGTTGATCTTGCTGTGAAGGTGCCCCGGGTCTGCAGTTCGTTTGGGTAGGGTTGCTGCAATGGTAGAGAACATGGATTATGCGGCTACAGCACAGATGGAATTTTTTCATCTTGTTGTTGATGAGTTGCACGCAGCTGTGGTGAGGTGGCAAACAGAAGGCAGCCAGCAGAATTGTGCAGAGGGTTGTGCCATTGTCCCCCTGATTATGTATCTCAATTGCTTGAAGCTTCACCAATTTTCAGTTATGCACACGTTGACGCCACGTGTGTCATACCTGACAACCAAGGACTTGATGAAGTTATACAACGAGGATGTGCTTGTCAAGGGAAAGATTTACTTGGAAACCTATAAATTTGGGAAGCTGCCGGTTAGTGCATCTGAGTTTTTAATATCAGAGTTTTAAAAAAAATGTGCAGTCATTATAAATCTGAACTTTCTAGTACTCGCATGTGTACTTCTCTTTGCTTCTTGTCTCTTTTTTTGCAGTGCAAGGCGTCAGGTGATATTGTGTACAACCGTCCTGCTGCAGTTCTATATGGCAGCTCTGCTGCGGGGCCTAGCACTCATGCTAGGTTTTATGAGCCTATCTGGAGCCAGCTTCCTACCTGTGATGATGAGGTGCCGTGTACTCGTGGTTTCATGACTCGTCAGATGTTTGATAATAGAAGCTCTTCTAAACAGACATTTGTTGGCGGCAAAAACACGAGGAGATTGACGAGCTTCTTCTGAAGGTTTTGAAGTTGACTAAAGATTTGCCAACCGCTGGTGACAGGTTGAGGACAGTTGTTGGTTTTTTCCCTGTTGGCCATGGCCCATGAGATGAATATATTGTTGCTGCTCACAATTTTGATTGCTGCGTGGTTGAAAGCCTGAAGATTGTAGTGACGAATATTCGGTTTTCGTATGCTCAGTTGAAACATTCACAGGAAGAAAAATGCGCTCGGTATGAGATGGATGCTGAGCATATTTTGGATGAAATGAACCATCAGGACGCTGGCGTCGGCGCTGATAATGTATGTTCTAGGTTTTTTGTGCCTTTGAACCTCTTTTGTGTATTATGTGGACTCCTCCTCACTATTTGTTTTTTTGTGATAGGCTGGAGTGGAATCTTCTGGTGTCCATGGATCTAGGGACTATGGAATTGGTCAGGTACAAGTACTTCTGCCATGTTTGTTCTGCCATGCGCCTCTCTTCTTGAACTTGCATTTTTTGCTTTCCATTTTATTGTATTTTTTGTGCACTTCATGATTGTAAAGTGTTTACTGCTTGTGCATAGTTGAAGTTTTTTTCTTTTTTGGTCGTTACCATCTTATTTTTGTTTTTGGTTTGTTCTATGCGTGTAGACTGGAGTTGCTGCTTGGGATGTGCACAAAGATTCCTACGATGGCTCTGGGAAGGATGAGGACTTGGTTGATGCATCGTCCCCTCTGGATGTTGTAGCTGATAAGGTATAGTTGAATTACTTTTTCTGTTAGTGGGTTGTAATCTAATTTTTTGTTGTCGTTAAGCTTGATGTACGTTGTTCTGTTCACTCATATGCATTTCTTTTACATATGTGAGCTGCATAGTTTTACATGTGTGAGCTTCAGTCTTTGACAGAAGTGAACTGCAGTTCTTTTCGCATGCGTGGTCCATAGTCTTTTACATGTGTAAGCTTCAGTATTTAACAGAACTGAACTGCAGCATTTGACAAAGTGAACTGCAGTTCTTTTTACATATATGTACTGCAGTTATTTGACACATGTGGGTTGCAGTTGTTTTGCATATGTGGACTGCAATTGTTTTGCGTATGTGGACTGCAATCTTTGACATAAATGACTTGTGTGTTGTTGTGTTAATTATCCCCACGCTCATTTGTGTCATTGTGTCTTTTTTAAACTTTTCACAGCCCGGAGATGAAAACGTAGAAGTTCATGTTGATGTGAACCAGGGGGTTGTGCTGTTGCGGGTGGTGGCAGTGTTGATGCTTCTGTATCGATTGCCGTCGACAGTACAGAACCTTTTGTAGCTCAAGAATCCCACGATGCTGTTTCCCCTAGTCGGCATGAAGATTCTGATTTTGGCATTGAAAAGCCACTGGAGATAGCCGTTCCTGCCGGTAGAGTTGCTGCTTCTCCTGTTTGTCTGGCGGACAACGATGTTCCTGATGTATTCACAGTGGAGCCTCATGTAGCTGAAGTATCTAAGGATGTTGCGGTTGACCAAACTGTTGTAAATCCAGAGAATGCTGATGTTGCTACAGAAGGGCAGTCCAGTGAGCTTGTGGTGGATTCGTCGCAACCTAGCCAAGTAAATGTTTTGGTCAGCTCTGAAGAACAACAACATGAAGACTCTGACACTGAAGGCAAGAGTTTTGTTTCAAACAGTGAAGTTGAAGTTTTTCTCATTCATTTTTTATTACTATGGTAGCTGTATTAGATATTTAACGATAAGTGAAACTTGATCTTTTTGTTGGTTATTTTCAAAATAGCTAGCAGAATTTCCTTATCTTAATATTTGAACTTCATTCTTTGGATAAGTGAACTTCATCTTTTTATTACAGATGACGAACTTCCTGTTGTGACACCATCGAGCATTTATCCAGTCTTTTGAAAAGATACAATGAGTTATACACTACTGTTATGAGGGCTCGGAAGGACAAGAAGAAGAAGTATAGGTTTTTAAAAATTGTTTTGTTCATATGTATTTTCCAATTTCAGTATTTACCCTTTTTCATTGTTGTTATTTTTTTTAGTATCTTATGTTTCAGTTTTTCATAAAAAATTCAAGGACATGATTGCTTTTAAAACTGAGGTGGCTAATATTACCATTGGCGAAGTTGGTCAATCTTTTTGGGATAAAGAGATGCTCATTACAGGCCTTGTAGATCTTAGGGTTCCTTTGGTGGTAGATAACTTTAAGGGATCTCCGACGATGGTTGTCCCATACCATATTTGTGTAAGAATGCAGAAATTTTTGTTTTATTTTTGATTTTCTTTTCTGATTTTCATTGGACGACCTGTTTGCTTGAGCACTATTTCTTTTTTGGTTTTGTTTTGGCAGACAAGTATTTGGCATGGTGGTACTGTAGGCAGGAGTGTTAAAATGATGTTCTCTTCAAAAGCCGAGGAGTGTGTAGATAAAAAAGATATGGTGAGTAACGTTTTTATGTGTCGAAAACCATATTTTGTGTGTTGCTTTTCATAGTGTTTTGTTTCTTCTTCTTGTAATAATTTTATTTATTTTTGTACTTCCAACAAGTCATGTTTGCAACATTTGATCCGCCAGAGACGAGGGATGCCGTTGGTCATTATTGTGTAGTTGCGGTTTGAATTTCTTGACTCGCTCAATAAACCTGGCAGCCCTGATGCGATCAGGATTTTTAGGAGGATGGTTAAAAATATCAAGCATGCATGGAAAGAAGGTAGCTCAAGTTCTGATGAGCCGCTAAATCCTCCTACACTTGATGGATTTGTGTTGAAACATGTCATTGTCCCAATTCAGCCAAATGGGTGTGTTCTGTACAGCCCCTCTCCACCATACTGCTCAAGCTTTTTTTTCATTTTGTGAAACTGATGTTTTTGTTCTTTTACTGCAGGCATGATTGTGGATTCTATATGTTTCAATTCTTACAGACTTGGGATAGTGTTCGAGTTGCTCAATTTGGGGTCGAGCATATTGGCTACATCAGAAAGGCCATGCTCTATAGTTGGCTCAGATCGAGAAAGTGTTGCCTTGATTTAACATCACTTTTAATTTTTGCAGATAAAGGTTGTTTTAGTGAACTTCTTTATTTCCCTTATTTATTTTTTGTCTACAGCTTGTTTCCGCTTCTTAAGGTCTTTTTTACTGGTGTGTTTAGTTAAATGCGTGATTTAGAATGGATGGCTATATTTTTGTTGTGTTAGTGAGCTGCATTTGTTGTAGACAAGTTAGCTGCATTTATTTTGGGGCAAGTGAGCTACATTGTTCTTTATAAGTGGGCTGCATTGTCGTAGACAGGTGGACTGCATTGTTGTAGACAGGTGGACTGCATTGTTGTAGACAAGTGGGCTGCATTGTTATAGACAAGTGGGTTGCATTCTCTTCTTTAGTGAGCTGCATTTTTTATATTATTGAGATGTATTTAATGTTTTTTGGTTTTGTATTTTGTGCTGAGTGTTTCCATGTTTTTTCTACCCGTTTTTAGGTTTTGATGGGGGGTCTTCATGAAGGTTGTACATCATTGTTTGAGTCACAGGGTTCTGAGGTAGTTATGGAGGATTGTGCCATTGAAATCTCTCAATATAATTCTGGTTCTTTGGTTGGAGATGGTTTGAACACAGATGTGGCGTCTGGACCTGATGGTGGAAGTGTTGCTCGACCTAGCTCACCACATGAGGTATTGATGTTGATGATGATGATTTTGTTACGCCGTGCCCACGCGTCACTAGGACTAGGAGTGCAGCAATGAATCGTCCTCCTGTGGATGAAGCTGAAGTATTTTCGAACAAGAGGGCAAGTGAGAGGGCTTTTAAGTTGAGATGCTCTATAGAGAAATTGAAGCCTCCGAGGTTCAAATATATTGATGAGGCGAGGAATATAAAGGATCTCGTTCTCAGCAAAGATTTTGTAACCAAATACCATGAGTAAGTTTTATGTGTCTGCCCTTCATCCTTTTTGTGTGTTTTGTTTTTAATTTTATTTTTATTAATACCATCTGTGTATGTTTACTGCAGGAACGCGTTCTTTATGGTGAATAATCCTTTTGGTGATGTGGAAAATTACAATGTTGACTATATCTATAATACATTTGGCAATGGAGCTTTAATGGACTCGTATCTCATGGATTTTTTCATCAAGTACTGGAAGCAAGACCCTGAAATGGGTTTAGTTTATCGTTCTGGTGAACGTGTGCTACTTTCACCTTTATTTATCACGGTAAACGTGTGTTGTCATTTTTTTCTCTTGTACTGATTTTTCATGTCCATGCGTGCATGCATGTTTTATTCTTTTTTTCATGTCCTGTTTTTGTTCTTTTTGTATGCAGTATGTTCTTCAAATGGAAACCTTTGTGAAGAAAGATGATGAAGGACACCCTGTGTTGCTAGTTGTGCATCCCCCATTTGTTTTAGAAGATGCAGTTAAGCAGTTCAATGTTTTTGTGAGCGGTGACGAAAACCTGTTGGCCGCAAAACTGGTAAGGCCATTGTTTTCCGTCATTTATTTTCTTGTTTGTTGCATTTCTTTTTATAGTTATTTTGGAGCAGTGGTCCTAGTGCTACGTGTCGAATGAACTTTCATTTTTCATTTTTGTTTTTTGATGTTACAGATTATGATGCCGCGCTCCAAGGATGGTCATTATTCCTTATACACGATGAACCAGCATCGCCAGACGACATGACACTAGGAAGTACACTGGCCATCCTGATTTCACGACAAAGTGGCGCAGGACTGACTACCACTCAGATTGCACTAAAGTGCTATGTCATTTTTTTAGCCAAGTGCAAAGCTTTTTGTGTTTCTCCTACTGCATATTTTTTAAAACTGCACATGCAATGTTAGCACACATAGCACCACACTTGTTAATAAAGTGCACTGCAACATACGCGTCACAAAACTGCATTTTCTCACACACACCCCAATATGTGTAAAAGAGTGATAAAAGGGAATGATCTCACGTGCATTTAAAAGAGGGACTGTTTAGACATTGAGAAGAACTTTGTATTTTTTGGTTCGTCTGAATAGTTATTTATCTGTGACGTGTCTTATTTTACTTTGTGCTGCCTTTTTGCCAGATGAGGAGGACGACTCAGCTGCTAAAGGCGATTTATGGTGAAAAGTTGTATAAATCTAAGAACCACCCTGACTGGGTTAAATTGGCAGAAATGCTCTCTTACTCGGCCGTGCCTGCGCAGGGAACAAACGAGTGTGGAATCTATGTTCTGAGGTTGATGCAGTTGTATGATGGCCAACGTATAGTCGAGAAAATTGTCAAATCCGATGTAATACCTTATCTGTTTCTTCCTTTTCTTGTTACTGTTTTTATTTTTTTGCTCTTTTCACTTTTTGTTCTTTTGACAACCTTTTTTTTAATCAGTAGTCTGCATTTTTTTAATTTTTCTCAGCATGCTGTTGAAGATTGGAAGGCGGAGTACATTTTCCAGCTGTTGTTCAATCGTTCGAACATGTTGTATTATGAAGACATGCCGCCTGACCTACGAGATCTGATTGGAAGCCTCGGGCTTACTTCTCTGTCGCAGTCGAAGATGCAGTAACAGTCATTTGGCATTTTTTTCTATTTAAAAGCCTGTGTATGGACAAGAACCAGTGATCATCTTGTGTACTGTGTGCTGTCTAAGGTAGATAATGTAAGAAAAGACTATTATTTTTTTCTATTTCTTGTGTTTCGTCTGCTTTTTGCAGCAGCGTATAAGGACGAATTTGTGTGAGTTTCATTTTATATAAATAACCCATATAGTATATATATATATATATGTTCTTCCGTGTGCACCTGTATATTTTTTGTACTGCACCTGTATTTTCTTGTATATTTTTTGTACTGCACCTGTTTTTGCTATACTTGCTGCAGCCCCTGTATTCATGTATGTATTCCGAACTTCATTGCTTTATGATACCGCACTGCTTTGTCTAACCAAATGCACTTCATTGTGTAGAGTTGCTTCCTGCATCTCTTTTTTGCGTGTACTTGATGCAACCCTTGACACGGGATGGGGGGTTGCCCCCCCCCCCCATTTTTTTATTTGTGGCACTTATTTGGAGGTAGAGTTATTTTTGCGTGCATTAGCGCGAGGCCGAGCCTAGAACGACCCGGAGCAACCGGCGACGCGGCATGCCGCGGCGCCGCATGCGGAGGCGAGTCCGTCACACCCCGTCGCCCCCTGTCTATCTTACGGGTGTGGGTCTAGGGGTTGGGTGCGTGGTTTGGATGGAAAACAGAATATCCGCACTGCGC
>NC_057799.1:259456761-259490378 GCF_018294505.1 Triticum aestivum | reverse complement strand
CTGCGAGGCCGAGCCTGGAACGAGCCGGAGCAGGCCGCGACACGGCGTGCCACGGCGCCGCATGCGGAGGCGAGTCCGTCACACCCCGTCGCCCCCTGTCTATCTTACGGGTGTGGGTCTGAGGTTGCGTGCGTGGTTTGGATGCAAAACAGAATATCCGCACTGCGCCTATCAACCAGGCGCACTGCATGCGTTAGCGCGAGGCCAAGAAGACCCCCTCCTCCCCACCCCCTGCGTGGCCGAGCCTGGAACGAGCCGAAGCCAGGCGGCGACGCGTCGTGCCCCGGCGCCGCATGCGGAGGCGAGTCCGTCACACCCCGCCGCCCCTGTCTATCTTACGGGTGTGGCTCTGGGGTTGCGTGCGTGGTTTGGATGGAAAACAGAATGTCCGCACTGCGCCTGTGAACCAAGCGCACTACGTGCGTTAGCGCCAGGCCGAGCAGGGGGTGGGGAGGGGGGGTCGTGACCCCCCTCCCCACCCCTGCGAGGCCGATCCTAGAACAAGCTGTAGCAGGCAGCGATGCGTCGTGCCGCGGCGCCGCATGCGGAGGCGAGTTCGTCACACCCGTTCGCCCCCAGTCTATCTTAGGGATGTGGCTCTAGGGTTGCGTGCGTGGTTTCGATGGAAAACAAAATGTCCGCACTGCGCTTGTCAACCAAGCGCACTACGTGCGTTAGCACGAGGCCGCGCAAGGGGGTGGGGTCATGACCCCCCTCCCCACCCCCCTGCGAGGCCGAGCCTGGATCGAGCCGGAGCAGGCTGTGACGCGGCATGCCGCAGCGCCACATGCGGAGGTGAGTCCGTCACACCCCGTCGCCCTTCTGTCTATCTTAGGGGTGTGGCTCTAGGGTTGCGTGTGTGGTTTGGATGGAAAACAGAATATCCGCACTGCGCCTGTCAACCAAGCGCACTGCATGCGTTAGTGCGAGGTCGGGTAGGGGGTGGGAGGGGGTCGTGACCCCCTCCCCACCCCCTGCGGGGCCAAGCCTGGAACGAGCCGGAGCAGGCCGCGACACGGCGTGCCGCGGCGCCACATGTGGAGGCGAGTCCGTCACACCCCGTCGCCCCTGTCTATCTTAGGGGTGTGGGTCTGGGGTTGCGTGCGTCATTTGGATGGAAAACAGAATATCTGCACTGCGCCTATCAACCAGGCGCACTGCGTGCGTTAGCGCGAGGCCAGGCAGGGGGGTGGGGAGGGGGGTCATGACCCCCCTCCCCACCCCCTGCTAGGCGGAGCCTGGAACGAGCCGAAGCAGGCGGCGACGTGGCGTGCCACGGTGCCGCATGCGGAGGCGAGTCTGTCACACCCCGTCGCCCCCTGTCTATCTTAGGGGTGTGGCTTTGGGGTGGCGTTAGTGGTTTGGATGGAAAACAGAATGTCCTCACTGCGCCTGTCAACCAAGCGCACTGCGTGCGTTAGCGCCAGGCCGAGCAAGGGGGTGGGGAGGGGGTCGTGACCCCCCTCCCTACCCCCTGCAAGGCCGAGCCTAGAACAAGCCGGAGCAGGCGGCGCCGCGTCGTGCCGCGGCGCCGCATGCGGAGGCGAGTTCGTCACACCCGTTCGCCCCTGTCTATCTTAGGGATGTGGCTCTGGTGTTGCGTGCGTGGTTTGGATGGAAAACAGAATGTCCGCACTGCGCTTGTCAACCAAGCGCACTACGTGCGTTAGCGTGAGGCCGAGCAGGGGGTGGGGAGGTGGGGTCGTGACCCCCCCACCCCCCTGCAAGGCCGAGCCTGGAACGAGCCGGAGCAGGTGGCGATGCGGCGTGCCGTACTGTATCATGCGGAGGCGAGTCCGTCACACCCCAGAGCCCCCCTGTCACACCCCGTGTGCCTGTCAACCAAGCCAGGATGTGACGGGGGATTGTGCCGTGGTAGCCAAGACAAAAGATTCGCTAAGTGGAGGAGGCGGTTTGACGCGGGCTAGCCGTGGTAGTGTTCTTGATTGGCTGGAGAAAACAACCGTCTAAGCGAACTGCAATGCTTAATTGACAACACATCTTCCGTCCCATACCGAACCGCACAGCAGACTGCATTTTTTTAGGTGGGAGGGTACTGGAGTTGCGTGCTAGTTGTGCGTCGTGGGGCTTCTTTGTTTTCGGCTGTGAGAATGTGTCGGGTCCATTGGGTTGTAAGACGCATTCGGCCCAAGTCGGCCTGTACGGGTGTTTTTTCTTGCGCTGTGTGTGAGCGGTATCGTTTAGTCCCACCTCGCCCGCGGAGAGCGCGCTTGACCTGTTTATAAGCGCTGGCGAGGCAGCCGTATCGAACTCCTTTGTTTACTTGTTTGGGCGCTTATACACGGCGCTCAGTGCTCTATCCCTCTGACCTGTGGGCCCATGTGTGCCCGGCCCCATGCATCGTGGCTCAGAACGACTCGCCTACTATGGCCGCAGACCTATTACGAGACTGGCTGGGGCCTGGTTGCACCTGGGTGGTCAATTTTTTTTGTATTTGAGTCATTTTTTCTTTTGCAGTCCATATATTTGTGGTAGTACAAATGATGTCATTTGTACTGCTTGTACCAACGTTGCGCACTACATTGCGTGTACCAAGTCTGTGTGTTGTGCACTGCACGAAAGTGGCTGCAGACCCTCTCGTGCTTCATTTAAGCATGTACTGCACTTCATGTATACACTTTGTGGACTGCCTTATGTTACTTTGATGAACTGCATTCACCTTTGTTTAGAATGGTCTGCGGATTATAATTTTTTAGAAATATTAATATTAATGGTCTTTTTCTATAATTACTCTTGTGGACTGCATGTGGACACATGGGTACTGCTTATGTTTACCATTGTGAACTGCATTCATCTTTCTTTTTTAGGTATGAGTTGTAGTCAGAGTACTTAATTTCTTTTGTTTAATGTTGTTTTTGAATATGTTTTGTATTTGTGTAGTATGTTTTAGTATCACACATTAGTTTTTTCAAAGTTGTCTAGATACTTGTTCTAATACAAACTCAGGAATCATTACCTAGTGCAACGACATTCTTTTTACAAAGAACCGTTCGATGTGAAGCAACGGACATAAGCAAAACCTAGCAGACATGAAACAAGGAACAACACAACCACTAAAGTAAAATGAAATTAAACATAGGCCTGTTCATTTCTAGTTGCTGTATGGGATTACAGCCTTCTTCTTCCTCTTCGCTTCTTTTTCTCTTTTTGCCCTGTCCAGTCCCATTATGACATCGTAGATGATTCTCCATGACTCATATGTTGCGAATGCATCTATTGCTGCATACTTGATAAGCTTATCTGGCAGCGGGCAAAACCCCCACAGAGTATGGTCCTCCTTGCGGTTAATTTTGTTCTTCATGTCATGGTAGTGAACATCTATCAGCTAGCCGACAACATCAGCTAAAGAGTCAAACTTCTTTTTATTGTATGGGTCTCTCCATTCCACCTGAATATCAATGTAGTTGTCGGAGTTGATCTCCAAGCCAGGTAGCTTCAGCTTGTTTTTGTCTCCTTCAATGGCGAATCCGGCGAAGGTGTATTCATCATTCATGAGGAATTTGTCTAGTCCCATTGGCCTGCAAGATGTTTGTATAGACTGAATATAGTTTATTTTTTAGAAATAGCAATGTTTTTTTGTTTTTTCTGAAACTGAAGTGCAATATGAATACCTGAATCTGTTGAAGTGAGTAGCTGCTAATACTTTGTACAGCATAACTAGTAAATCTGATAATAGATTCCATAAACAATGCATGTTTGTGCATGTTTGTTTTCTTGAATTGAATTTCATACATGTTTTAGATAGTAATGGTGCAGCTTTCTATTGTTCAGGCAGATAATTTGTATTTGGTAAAACAAAATAAAACTGCGTGTATCGCTAGATCATCTAATTCAAGGATTGAACACATTAGTTACATGGAGCCAGATGAAAACTGTCAATGAATTCCTATGCCATGCTTTTTAAAAATGAGAACCAAAGTTTAAATAATGGCAACTGCGATGAAGACAATTTAAAATCAAAATTGACAAGCAATATTACAGATGTGGTAGACAAGGCATTATTTTTCTACGCATAGCTGGAGCACTACTGCCCGTTGTGGCTTCACGTAGTGCGTGTACTCGACATCAACGTCGACTAGTTTGACGGGCATTCCGCCGAGCTTCCTCCTGAGCGTGGAAAGCATCTTGTCCACATCTTGACCCTTGCTTGTGCAAACGACGTGGAGCTTGTGGTTGCCGTGGAGGTAGACGTCGTGGAGCTCCTTGGTGTACCTGCGGTGCTGCTTGTACAGAGGTGCATCCGCGATGGCTCTCCTCTGCCCTCTCGCATTTCTTCTGGCGAGAGAGGTTAGTGAAAGGAAGTGTGGAGAAGAAGATGCAATGGGGTTTTGGGGGGGAGGGGAGGAAGCAGTTGTGTTTTCTCCTCTACTCTCCTCTGCTCTCCGTGACAGGACATGGGAGTGGTGGAGCGGGGTGGTAGCATGGTGGGGCTGTGTTTTTAGTTACGTGGCAACTGCAGAGAGGTTCTGCTATGAGGAGGTTGTCTTAGTGCGTTGGAAATCCGAAACATCGTCGCCTCTTTTTTCATGACAAGTTCAGGTATGCACGCAACTGTCAAAAAATGTGATTATTGTGTTTTCGGTGAATTTTGCTAGTAAGTGCACTTCTTCGCTATCATGACAGAACTGCCTATGTCCACAAAGTGTACTGCATGTAAGTGAAATTTATTCTTCATATAATGTATTATATCGGATCAGGATTCATACAGATGTACGCACATTACTTTTTTATGGAGTTCTTTCTTATTTTCTCTTTTTTATATGTGATGGTGATGCAGCTTTTGTGTGGATGGAGGGTAGTGTGGATAGGGGTATCAGACTACTTTGCTTAACTAACAGGGCTGCATTCTTCATTTTAGCCCTACTGCAATGTAGTAGAAAGAGAACTCCATTTCAGAAATAACAATACTTCGTGCATCCAAGTGACGAACTGCATTGTTGTAGGTCGCGGACTGCGTTTGTACGTTGACTTCGGGCTTCCTACATTTTATTTATTAGAGCGGACTGTAGTTTCTGGCAGTGCCCACACACATTTTTGTTGTTGTTGTTGTTATTCATTTAAAAAATGTTTCTCATTTTTCTTTGATGTTTTATTTTTGTACTTATTGTTTTTTTAGTGGGCCGTGTTATTTTAACTACTCTAGCGTGTTGGGCCTGTGTTAGAGGAGTGATAACGCATTCGGCCCAAGTAAGCCTGTCAGCACGGCTGGTTCCCGGTGCGCTGTGTGTGCGCCCTAATGTTTAGTCCCACCTCACCCGCGGAGGGTGCGCTCGACCTGTTTATAAGCGTTGGCGAGGCAGTAGTATCAAACTCCTCCGGTTACTTATTTGGGCGCTTAAACACGGCGCTCGCTGTTCTATCCTCTCTGACCTTTGTACCCGGCCCCATGCATCGTGGCTCAGAACGACTCGCCTACTGTGGGCGTAGACCTGCTACGAGACTGCATGGGGCCGGTTGCACCTGGGTGGTCATTTTTTTAATATTTTCTCTCTAGGTATTTTTTCCAATGTAGGGGCATGCACTGCTTAGTAAATCATCTTGCACTGCATTCATCAGGTTTCTGTACTGCATGTGCACACATTCCGCACTACACATTTTTGCACTACATTTTTGTGCACTGCATGCTGGTCGCATTTTTCTTTATTGTTTTTCCTCTTACGTATCCTTTTTTAGTGTACGGGTGTGCACTTCATTCGTCATAGTCCTGTGCTGCAGGTGTACACATTTTGCACTGCGTGCATCCTTTTTTGTGCGAAAGTTGTGACTGCTTGTACCAACGCTGCGGACTGCATGACTTGCATTTAAGGACTGCATCAGGTGCACTAAGTCTATGTGTTGTGCACTGCGCGAAAGTGCTCTCTTGTGCTTCATTTTGAGCATGTACTGCACTTCATGCACACATATTGTGAACTGCCTGGTATTACTTTGAAGAACTACATTCACTTTTATTTAGAATGGTCTGCGGATTATAATTTTTTAGAAATATAAATATTTAATAATCTGCGGTTAGTTCGTGGGAAGTGTTGCAGTCAAAGTACACCTTTTTTGCGGTCCTTTTTCTTTGGTAACATAAACCTTCATTGATTGTCCTTCATTCTTGGTAACATAATTTTCATTAACTCTCGTTTAATTTTCAGTTTTGACCTTTTTGCATTCTTCTTCTATAAATGTAGGCCAATTTCTACCCTTCCTTTGCAGTTCATTTCTCCTCTAGCCGCAACTTCTCTCCTTTCTCCAGCCTCTCTTTATTTATTTTCATTTTCTAGGTTTTTGTTGCGATGGCTCCAGGCCCCTACGCGAATCTCTCCTGCTGCGGCCATGGTTGTGGTGTGCGGATGCACTGCGATTGGTCAGCTTGCTCGCAGGCCCGTCGTGCTCGTCATGGGGGCAAGGTCTTGTGCCGAGCTAGGCGAGCGGAGCAGCTTGCATATGGCACAGTATTTACGGAAGGATTGGATATGGGCCACATCAATGTTGCTGTGTTCTATTCCGCCCTGCTTCGCCGTGGCCTTGGCCGCACAAGTCATTTTGTCCATTAGCTTATGCCAACAGATGTGGAGACTCACTACAAGATGGTATTTTTCGCTTGATCTGATTTTTTCTTTGTGTTTTCTATTTTTTTGTATAATTCCATACTAGTATGAACTTCTAGTATTTTAGGAACGCACTTATTTTCTTTACTGAAGTGTACTGCACTGTGTACTTATATCTTGTTTTTATTTTTGTGCTTGTGTGCATGGAGCTCGTGTTTTAGTTTGCACGGTTACAATATGTGAACTGCTTAGATACTAGACGAGCACTACTAGTTTCCACAATTTTCCCCGCTTGTACGGTGTGTACTACATGCAGCTAATCTCAAGAACTACATGATAGTTAGAAGCGTACTGCATGTTTACAAGTTTCGTACTGCATATTAGATTGCGTTTTATCTGTACTGCTTGTTGGACTGTTGTGCACTTCATCTAGCTCGTGTCTGTACAGTGTGTAGGTTTTTACTGCTCTGTGCACAGTATGAGAACTGTATTGCTAGTATCGTCGCCAAACAGTTTTATTATTTTTTGCAGAAAATCCCCCAACGAGCTGTTAGGTATCTCCGGCTCAAGAAGAAGGGAATTATCCAAGTTGTTCTTGGCAATGGACACCTGAAACCAGCCAAGTACCGTGTAGGCGTTGACGGGTGACTGTATCTGCAGAAAGGCTGGAAGTAATTTTTCATTGATAGTGGCCTAAAGTCTGAGCAAGTTGTTGTCCTCAACTTCTTTGAACTTGAGGATCATATGGTTAGAATCACGTTTGACGTGATTGGTTAAGGTTATGAGGTTGATTGTAATAAGTACTTTTTCATATCGAACGCTTCATCTTTTGATGTGTTTTGTAATAAGTACTTTTTTTATCTGAACCGCTTGAATTATAAGTCAGAACTTCATGCTGCCTATGAGCTAACTGCATTTTTTTCATGGGTTGTGGATCAAAATGTGTCAATGTTTACTCTAGACTGCTATATATATGGTTTACTCTATACATGATTTCTCTTGATATGGTTTAGTTGAAGAACTCATAGTCAGCAGGAAATTTGTGTTTACACAAAATTTAAACTGATACATAAGTCGTACAGATAAGCAAACTGCTATGTATATGATTAATTTATTGAACTTCATCTATTTGGTTTTTAACCTGCTGCTTCTTCGTGGTGACTGGAGCGTGTCTAATGTCGCACTTTCTTTTGTTTTTCGTGGCGGTGTTGCTGGTTCTTGTCTTTGCACCGTTGTGTTTGTAGCTCCTCGCGTGCTGGTTGATGGCGGGAGATTGAAAGAACATGCGGTGCCCCATGTTTGGTTTTGGTAATTGATGACAATCTCTATGGACTAATGGTTGCCTTGAGTTATATTTGAAGGATTTGTCCATAGGCATTTCTTGAAGTCCATGTGTTGGTTTCAAGGATTTTATGTGGTGACCAAGGTGTTATTAAGGAATTATCCAAAGATTGGTCATGTGAGAGTTGAGCTTATTGCAAGCATGTCTTGGAGAAGAAGATTGTGTGATCATTCATGTATATCTTCAAGACATCATCCAAATGAAGAGAGTTGAAAAGATTCAAGGTTGATCAAGACTAAGTCAAGAGTGAATCAACTTGATCAACTCACAAAGCGTAGAAGATGTACCGAGAGGGATCAAGCGATCCCATGGTGTGGTAAGCATTGTCAATTACGCTTTGTGTACTAACCCATGATCTTCGTGAGAGTTCTTTGTGGGGTTAGGTTGCGGTGTGCAAGTTCAAGTGAAGCATCATGAAGAGATCAAATGCTTGAAGCTTGCCATCCATTGTGGTGACAATGGACTTGTGAAGATGTTGCGGTGTGCAAGTTCAAGTGAGGCATCATGAAAAGATCAAATGCTTGAAGCTTGCCGTCCATTGTGGTGACAATGGACTTGTGAAGATGTGCGAAAGAGTGGCTCACCCATAGTGGAGTATGGGGGAGCAATCAACTAGTCTTCATCGAGCCAACACAACCAAGAAAGGTGGTCCACCTTGAGGGAGTCAAGATCGTCATCATCTAGCTCCAGTGGACCATGTGCAAGGCAAAGGTTTGCCCTTGATAGGTTTTCTATTTTACCAGTCTCATGATGGTAGTTGGGAGACCGGGTTATAGGATCGATTGCCGTACTATCAAGGGGGGCTCTCGATGAGTAGCTTGATCGTATCATTCGTAGAGAGCTCAAACCATTGCATCCTTGCATCATCTTTATTGGTTCTTCTCTTTGTGAGTTTTGGAGCTTATGGTCATCTTGATGACAAGCTCGAGTTCATCGAAAACGGAGTTCACTTGCATCTTCTATGATGTTTTCGATGTTGAAGGTTATGTCGGTTCTTCTCGGTTGGAGGTTTCACTCCTCTATTTGTTGGCATACCTCCCCTGCCTCTTCTTACTATAACCAGTCGCTGTTTTGATGCTACTCGTCGTCTTGTATCCAACAAGTTTGAGTTTGCTCAATTCGGAGCTCATATGAAGAAGTTTTGGCAGTTCTGTTTGGTCCAAGCGGTAGTACCGCGGGCCAGAGCGGTAGTACCGCTTGGGTGCTACAAGCGGCAGTACCGCTCCACAGCGATAGTACCACTGGTAGCCCCCAGCCATAGTACCGCTGCGGCTTCGTGCTAGTACCGCCTCGATTCGAGGGGTCTTTTTCCGTGTCGGGTTTTACGGTACTAGCCGCGGTAGTGGAGGCGGTAGTACCGCTCGTGTGCGGTAGTACCGCCCTGACCACCACGGTAGTACCGCTCTGGGCCCAGCGGCAGTACCGCGAGGGGGAGCGGTAGTACCGCTGGCCAAGCGGTAGTACCACTGGCCAAGCGATAGTACTGCTCTCTGCAGGGCTGTTTTGGGGGGTAACGGTTGGATTTTCCCCCTCCTATAAAAGGGGGTCTTCTTCCCCATTCTACCTTATCTCTTGAGCTCGTGTTCTTCCCCCATTGTTGACCTTCTTCGAGCTTGCTAACTCTCAATCCCTCCATGGATTCTTGCTAGTTTTTGAGGGAAAAGAGAGAGGAGATCTAGATCCACATTTCCACCAATCACTTTCTCCTCTATGTGAGGGGAACCCATTGGATCTAGATCTTGGAGTTCTTGGTGTTCTCCTTCTTGTTCTTCCTCTCATTTTCCTCCCTAGCATTAGTTGCTTCGGTGGGATTTGAGAGAGAAGGACTTGGGCACTCCGTGTGCCCTTGCCATTGCATTTGGTGCATCGGTTTGAGTTCTCCATGGTGATACGTGGAAGTTACAAGTTGAGAAGCTTATTACTCTTGGGTGCTTGGTACCCTTGAGCTTGTTCCTCTTGGGTGCTTGGGCGCCCTAGACGGTCCGTGGTGTTCGGAGCTCAGTCATTGTGGTGTAAAGCTCCGGGCAAGCGTCGGGGTCTCCAATTAGGTTGTGGAGATCCGTCGAGCAATTTGACGGGTTCCGGTGACCGGCCCCAAGGGTTGCCAAAGTGTACGGGTTCGGTGACCGCCCCCAAGGGTTGCCATTTGTATGGGTTCGGTGACCGCCCTCAAGGGTCCCTTAGTGGAATCACGGCATCTTGCATTGTGCGAGGGCGTGAGGAGATTACGGTGGCCCTAGGGGCTTCTTGGGGAGCATTGTGCCTCCACACCGCTCCAAACGGAGATTAGCATCCGCAAGGGTGTGAACTTCGGGATACATCGTCGTCTCCGCGTGCCTCGGTTATCTCTTACCCAAGCCCTTTACTTATGCATTTTACTTTGTGATAGCCATATTGTTCCTTGTCATATATCTTGCTATCACTTAGTTGTTTACCTTGCTTAGCATAAGTTGTTGGTGCACATAGGTGAGCCTAGTTGTTTTAGGTTTTGTGCTTGTCAAATTAACCGTTAGGTTTATTCCGCATTTGTTCAAGCCTAAACCGTAATTATTTTAAAGCGCCTATTCACCCCCCCCCCTCTAGGCATCATCCACGATCTTTCAACTATGGATAGGGACGACGTGATCCTGGACAAACGACCCAAGTTCACTTCCTTCAAGCCAGCAGAAGAAATAGTCAAATTTCAGGTCCATCCAAGAGACCCGAAGAAGACAGCATCTATCGGAGCGCAACTCAGCTCTACAGTCGACGCCGCACTACGAGACTTCTTGCATGAAAACTGGGATATATTTGGTGGCCCTGCTGTTTTGATGCTACTCGTCTTCCTCTATCCAACAAGCTTGAGTTTGCTCAATTCGGAGCTCATATGCAGAAGTTATGGCAGTTTTGGTTTCCTAGCGGTAGTACCGCGGGCCGGAGCGGTAGTACCGCTTGGGTGCTACAAGCGGTAGTACCGCTCTAGAGCGGTAGTACCGCTCCTGAGCAGTAGTACCGCTGGTAGCCCCCAGCCGTAGTACCGCTGCGGTCTCGTGCTAGTACCGCCTCGATTCGAGGGGTCTGTTTTCGTGTCGGGTTTTACGGTACTAGCCGCGGCAGTGGGGGCCGTAGTACCACTCGTTTGCTGTAGTACCGCCCTGCCACCGCGGTAGTACCGCTCTGGGCCCAGCGGCAGTACCGCGAGGGGGAGCGGTAGTACCGCTTGTAGGGGCAAGCGGTAGTACCGCTCAGGGCCCAGCGGCAGTACCGCGAGGGGGAGCGGTAGTACCGCTTGTAGGGGCAAGCGGTAGTACCGCTGGCCAAGCGGTAGTACTGCTGGCCAAGCGGTAGTACCGCTCTCTGCGGGGCTGAAGTGGGGGTAACGGTTGGATTGTTCCCCCCACTATATAAGGAGGTCTTCTTCCCCAATGAACCTTATCCTTTGAGCTCGTGTTCTTCCCCCATTGTTGACCTTCTTCGAGCTTGCTAACTCCCAATCCCTCCATGGATTCTTGCTAGTTTTTGAGGGAAAAGAGAGAGGAGATCTAGATCCACATTTCCACCAATCACTTTCTCCTCTATGTGAGGGGAACCCCTTGGATCTAGATCTTGGAGTTCTTGGTGTTCTCCTTCTTGTTCTTCCTCTCTTTTTCCTCCCTAGCATTAGTTGCTTCGGTGGGATTTGAGAGAGAAGGACTTGGGCACTCCGTGTGCCCTTGCCATTGCATTTGGTGCATCGGTTTGAGTTCTCCACGGTGATACGTGGAAGTTACAAGTTGAGAAGCTTATTACTCTTGGGTGCTTGGTGCCCTTGAGCTTGTTCCTCTTGGGTGCTTGGGCGCCCTAGACGGTTGGTGGTGTTCGGAGCTCAATCATTGTGGTGTAAAGCTCCGGGCAAGCGTCGGGGTCTCCAATTAGGTTGTGGAGATCGCCCCGAGCAATTTGTCGGGTACCGGTGACCGCCCCCAAGGGTTGCCAAAGTGTACGGGTTCAGTGACCGCCCCCAAGGGTTGCCATTTGTACGGGTTCGGTGACCGCCCTCAAGGGTCCCTTAGTGGAATCACGGCATCTTGCATTGTGCGAGGGCGTGAGGAGATTACGGTGGCCCTAGTGGCTTCTTGGGAAGCATTGTGCCTCCACACCGCTCCAAACGGAGATTAGCATCCGCAAGGGTGTGAACTTCGGGATACATCGTCGTCTCCGCGTGCCTCGGTTATCTCTTAACCGAACCCTTTACTTACGCACTTTACTTTGTGATAGCCATATTGTTTCTTGTCATATATCTTGCCATCACTTAGTTGTTTATCTTGCTTAGCATAAGTTGTTGGTGCACATAGGTGAGCCTAGTTGTTGTAGGTTTTGTGCTTGTCAAATTAACCGCTAGGTTTATTCCGCATTTGTTCAAGCCTAAACCGTAATTATTTTAAAGCGCCTATTCACCCCCCCTCTAGGCGACATCCATGATCTTTCACTTTTGTTTTCCAGCGATGTGAACTGCATCCTTCTTTGCTCCTCGCGTGATGGTTGATGGCGTCTTTCGTTTTCCAATGCTGTGAACTGCATCCTTCTTTGCTCCTCGCGTGCTGGTTGATGGGGGCTTTGGTTTTCCAATGCTGTGAACTGCATCCTTTCGTGCTCCTACCTGTTTTTTTGTATGCGGCGTCATTCTTGGTTGTTTCTGTACAACATCATTCCCTTGTGTTTTTTGTCTTTTGTTTGGTGGTCTTGTGGGCATTGTTTCATCGTGTTCTTCGTCCTCTTCACTCTCTTCTTCCTCTTCCTTCTCTTCTTCACTTGCTTCTTCATAAGCCTCTCTTTCTTCAGTTTCTTCACGTTCTTCGTCCTCTTCACTCTCTTCTTCTTCCTCCTCCTCTTCTTCATCAGCTTCTTCATAAGCCATTTCTTCTTCAGTTGTGTCGCCATCTTCTTCTATGATTTCATCTTCTTCGTCTTCCTCGTTTTCCGATCTTGTTCTTTTGGGGCAGGTTCTTGAATTGTGTCTCTTTCTCTTTTTGCAGATGCTGCAACGTCTCGGTTTCGTCCATTTCTTAGTGTTGTGAGTGGAATTTCTGTTTGGTTGTGCATCACCATGTCCATGGTGTTCTTGTTCATGTCTTTTTTACATGTCCTGGAATTGTGGTCGCTGATTTCATTACATGGCTTGCACTTGTTTATTCCCAGTGGCTGACCATCACTGTCCAGCTCAGGCTATGGCTTACTATTTTTGCCATCATTTTTCTCCTTGCATGCAACCTTTTTCTGGGTTGAATCGCCCCTTTCTTCCTTCCTCTTGTGTTTGAAACAGGAGGTGGAAGAATTGTTTCTTTTTTGATAGCACCAGTTGCGCTGTGTTCGATATTTTCTACTTGCTCGGCATTATTGTCATGCTGGGATTTCTCTGCTTGCTTTAGTTTTGCTGCTTCTTCTTCTTCTTTGTTGAGCACATCAACTTCCTCGATCAGTGCCCTCATACCAGCCAATGCTCTGTGGCACCCAGCGTCGGACCTTGTCGCTCTGTTTGCAAGGTCCATTGTTGTTTCTGTCAACAATTTTCTACAGCAAAAAAGCGAGCTTCCATCTGGTGTTGTTTGTTCGTAGTCTCTTTTGTCAAACGTTGCATTTGATCTTGCATTCCGGGTGTATCTTTTCATGATGTACACCTCAGGAATCTTGAGTACTCTCAAATGAGACAGCATGCATAACACATGGACGCAAAAGAGCCCTGCAGACAACACATGATTTCTTTGTTTTGTAAGTGAACTGCATGAAATTAATAAACACATTTTTTGTTATTTGTTCATTTTAAGGAAGTGAACTTCACTTGGTTTTGTGAATTACTCATGCATGTGGACTTTTAAAGTTCAGTAAGTGAGCTTTCGTGCATGACTATCAGAAAATAGGATTTTTTTTTGCTAGCGAGTCGCACCTGTATGTGTCGAGAGTTTGCACTCACATTCGTAGACACCTTTCTCTTCATTGGCGACCACTTGGAAATTATGCCTTGCCCAGTCAAATGCATCCGATCTATTGTAGTGGTGTACGAGATACTTTGTCGGGTTCTCAGGGCACCGTTCCGCTCTCAATGTAGTGCTACGGTAGAGTGTTTCTTTGAAATCTGCAAACAATGCCCTTGTATACACTTTTGATAGCTGAACTTCGAACCCAAACTGGGCTGTTGTCTTTACCTCTGACTGCATGATCATAAATGCAGTGTTACGAACCAGAGAAATGAAAATTTTCTTTGTTTTTGTAGTTATATTTAGCAGTTTTTGATGGACATTTTGTTTACCTCATTTGCTACTGTCTCTACGGGCTCGACGGCCTTCCTGGTCTGAATGCACTTGTCCACCTGCTGAGCAAACAGATGGAAATCATACTTCTCTTTGACAAAGTTTTTCTTCAATATGCGGTTCATGCTCTCGCTTCTCTACGTGGAAGTCATCCGAGCACAGAAAATTTCCTTGTAGTAAGCCGAGATCCACTCGTGCATGTCATCCCACAGCGAATTCATCACTTTGTCGTTTTGCAAGTTGTATTTCCGAATGAGGTCCTTCCATGCCCGTTCAAATTCTGGTGGCATTAGTGGGTGGTTCAGCACCACATTGAGGTCATCCTTTAGTCTCTCGTGCGCCTTATACAGCAAGGCAAGGTGGTCTTTGTACTTCTTCATGATATGCCACCTACACAACCTATGTAATGTATCTGGGAGGATAGTTTTAATGCTGCCTTCATCGAAGAACATTGGTATGAAAAGGCACAAATAGTAATTTTTTTTATTAAGTTGTTTATGTGTAAGAAAGACAGAATAAATAGAAGTGTACAAAACAAACATAAGTATACATGTGTTTTTTTTGTACCTGTGAGCATGCAGATTGGCGGCTTGTTGTTCATACACCTCAGGAATGTGTTGAAAACCCACTCGAACGACGGTATTGTTTCATCTCGCACAAGGGCGACAACAAATATGGTACTTTGTAGATGATGGTTCACTCCCACGAAGACTCCCAGCGGCATGTGAAATTTGTTAGTTTTACATGTCGTGTCAAATGTAACGCAGTCTCCCAAATCTTCATACGATCCTTTGCAACTTGCGTTGGCCCAAAAGACATTTCTTACACGGTTATCTGCATCAACGTCATAATCATAGAAGAACTCTGGGTTTATCTTTTGCATCTTCTCGAAGAAATCCAGAAGTTTTTTGACGTCATCTTGGGACTCTTCTCTGGCAAACTTCCGTTTCTTGCATTTCAAACGCAATGCAAACTCATCTCATGAAACAGGAAATAATTACCGACAGAATGCTCAAGCGATATGCTCTGTGACGTGCTTACTTGTTTACCCAGTCACGGCTAGTATGTCCCATGTACTGCAGACCACCGGACATATGCGACAGCGTTGACATCATCTGTGCGTGTGTGTGGTTGTCCAGCTGCATGTCCTTCACCAACTGGTCAATGAAAGGATCGTCTCTTTTGTGCGAGCGCATGTGCAAAAGCATCCCGGGGCTTTCCAGCATCTTATGATTGTGATTTAGTTCAACCATTTCTATCACAAATTTGTCATCCTTCCTCTTTTTGACTCTTATTTTGGCCTTGCAGCCAATCCTTTTTGATGTCTTCTCACGTTTCCGGTCATAATCTGACACGGTCTGCTTGTGCGCCCCTTCTCTTGAGTAGACAATGTAGGCATTTGTCTTGTGTTTTGCCCTCTTGCGTATGCCAAACCCTGCATATCTTGCATAACTGTTGTAGAAGTCCCATGCTTTGTTGTATGTGGTTAACTTCATTCCAGCGGCAGGTATGAGGTTCAGCGGCATGTTTTTATCCTGCATCAAGTGCAGTGCTTTATGAGATAAAGTGTTCCGTTCTGTTTAAATACGAGGAGTGCATACTAGTTTAATAAAGCACTGCAATGTTCCTATGTTTTCAGAAGAATCGACTGTATTAGATGTTTGGCCAAACCTCACAAGAAATATCAGTGTGCACTTCAATGTTATCTGAATGAACTACAAATATTATTATTTTTCAGGACATAAACTTACATGTGTGTAATGTCGTTCATCCGATGGCGTTTGCAGCTCGCCGGGTTGTATTGGACATGGCGGGGTTATAGCAGATCTGTGTAGTTGAGGATCTCGCGGAGGCAATAGTGAGGAGGATTTGTACCTGCCGTTGACTTTTGACCGAGGCACCATTGGTGGTCGCATTGTCGAAGTTGATGCAGCATGTCTCTTGGAGCTCTATTTTCGGTGTAGCAGGTGGACGCTGAGCTCTGTTTTGTGGTAGCAGGTAGACGTGGTGGTAATCCAGTGTTGTGACGATGTCTCAGTGGATTGGTTTGAAAATTTTGGAGCGACGGCACATAATCATAATCATAATCATCATATGCTGCAACATCATGTTCAACTGCATCATCATTGTCTGTTCGGACATGCTGTCCAAATGTAGTGAACTCGTGCTTATACTCTGGGTTGAGAACTGTTATTGGCTCATCTTCATCGTCATCATCTTCATCATCCTGTCGGTGAGTGCCCTCCCACACGAAGGTGACATCATCGTCATCTTCGACTACCTCTTCTTCCTGGAAAAAAACATCTTCCGGAGAGTATTGCACCCTGTTTGTTGTTGTGAAGAATCCTCGAGGAATCTCAGGGGTAACCCAGCCAGTATCTCTTTCAGAAGAAGCTTTACTCTTCTAAAAGTTGTTGTTCTCAGTGTTGTCAATTATGTGTGGCATTTTGTATCTGCTGAACATCATTTCCTGCACAAAATGGCTGAGCTGCATTGTCAGGTTAAATGAACTGAATCATGCGAACTGCAATGTGTTTGAAAGGGTACTACAAACGAATGCACGCTGACTGCATCACCCCGCAAGGTGAACTGAAGTAACCGCACTGCATCGTTGTCCGTAATGAACCTATACAACCGTACTTCATAACCCAGCAAGCGTAGTGCATAACCGAGCAAGTGCACTACATTTTTTCCACGACGAACTGAAGTAACCGTACTTCATCGTTTTTGGCGGCGTACTGTACTGTGTGTACTGCTGTGTCTGGAATAAGTAAACTGAGATAGTTGAGGAAGTGTATTGCTTACCTCGTGTTGTAGTGCTTTCTTGCGTTTGTAGGAAGAAGTTCCCTTCTCGTCCGTCTGCAGAACTTTTGTGTTTACCCGTGCAGTCCGCTTGCCCTTTAGAAGTTCATGAGTGGTCTAGACGTTGCTCAAGGTGAGTGGTGACGAAGGATTTTCTCTGAAGGTCGTTGCAGCCTTAATCCAAGAAGCTGTCGTGGATGAAGGAACCTTGCGCACAGTCCTCCTTGCTCGAATTGGTTTGATGTCGAGGCGGCACCAATCCACAACTGATGAATTACAGGTAATTGAAGACCCGGAGGAGATTGGCGGCGGCGCTACCGAGCTGCTGCCGCGGAAGAAGGCCGATATGCGAGCGGGGAGGTGCAGCTCGGTTGCTGCCGCGGAAGAAGGCCGAGAGGCGATGGGCGGTGGCGCTACTTGGCCGCTGCCGCGAAAGAAGGCCGCGATGGGAGGGGCGGCGTCGCTGCCGGCCACCGCCGCAGAAGAAGGCCGGGAGGGGAGTGGCGGCGTCACTCCCAGGCCGCCGCCGCGGGAGAAAGCGGGGAGGGGAGGTGCGGCATCGCTCCCAAGCCACTGCCGCGGAAGAAGCCGGGGAGGAGAGGGGAGGCGACGCTCCCAGGCCCCTGCCGCGGTAGAAGGCGGGGAGGGGAGGGGCGGCGGCGATCCCAGGCCGCTGCCGCGGTAGAAGGCGGGGAGGGGAGGGGCGGCGGTGCTCCCAGGCCGCTGCCACGGTAGAAGGCGGGGAGAGGAGGGGCGGCGGCGATCTGGTGGGGGATGTGTAAAATAAGGCAGGTGTTATTAGAATAAGACTCTTAAGGGATGTTATCATAATAGACCCGCCATAAGACAAGAAATAGTTACATTCCTATTGATTCACTACGTAAAATTTGGTATAAGAAAATAAAAATATAGGTCATAAGACAAGAAAATTTGAAGTTTATGTATATTTTACATTATGTTTTTACGTTTGTAATTTTACATAACATAAAATATTTTTTACGACGATTATATATTTTCTTACGGTCTCTTTTTACGTCAGAAATATGACAAAACTTACGGAACGTAAAATTACAGTGCATTGATGGTAAAATAGAGAGGGAGAAGAATAACTATTCCTCACTCAGGGTGACGAATAGTCAATCCCTATGCGAACGTACCCCTGTCATTACTATCGGAACCGCACGTGGGTGCATCAAGATTGGAACCTTTCCTTTTCTCTCTCCTTGCTCGATTTAGCTTGTCCCTGTGCGGCCTGTCACATTCGAGCCCATCCAGTGGTTCCAAGTTTATTTTTGTTTTCTTGCATAAAACGGTGCCAGGTCTCACACAGTTCTGTCAGGCATATGATCCGGTTCCATCAGATCCGCTGAGTGCTCATTAGAGAACCGTGAAAGGAGTACGAAATGCCTAATGGAGCTCTATCCCTTAGAATATTCCTCAGCCTTGGGCAAAAAAGGTACAAGCCTCACGGTCACGGTGGATCATGTAAAATCAACATATTAGAGAGGTTCATTTAATGTTCTTTGATTTATCATACAAATTTAGACAGACAATAAGAAAGCTATTCCATCATCACGTACAAAGTTTGTTAGCACATGAGGAAAGTTCTTTGATATTTTTATAATACAAAGACCATTGGTATTGCTACGGACTACGCCATAAAAAAAGGGGGAAATGGCTAATTAGCACAGCACAGAGAGTTCTAATTATAACTAAATATATTAAACAACGCTCTGAAGATACTAAAGATTCTCAGGTCCGAGTAGGGAAGGACCTCACGAAATTATGAGGATAAAAAACATGACCCAAGTTAACATAAAGTAACAATCAAAGAAAAGAACGAAGAAAGAACCTGCTGGTTGGACCAGCAGCAGAACGAACAAGTGTAGCACCCCTTTCCATGTTTCCATCTCTCCTTTCTTCCACCAATTACTACATCCCTTCATATCCTAGCTTGCACATCCTAGCTTGCATAGAAAGGCAGATTTGCCACGGGGAGATGAAGCAAATCCGACGGCGACCAGGGGCATGTCATCTCCTTGTGGGCGAATCCGCCGCCTGCAGCCACTGTACACTAGAGTGGTGGCAAGGGAGAGCAGATTGAGCCCGATCTGGCGGGGCAGAGCCACCGCACCGATTTCCACGGCCACCGACCCCCCCAAGGGGAACCACGGAGAAGAGGACGGGGAGAAGATGGAAGTGGAGGTGCCTGGATCTGGTTCTTCTCGCACAGCTTGCGGATGGAAGGAGCTTTTCTGGAGGATGGGTACATGAAAAGAAAAAGGGCCACAACTCATCATGGTCCCAGCGACATGAAGGTTGGCTCGTACAGTATGCACGTGATGGCTGGCCAGACCCAAAAAAATTAGCTGGCTACCCAGATCGATTTGTTGTGCTTCCATTTCCTTTTCACCAAGTCTCTCGAAGCAAACAGCTCCAAGGAATGGTTAATTCACTAGGCACTGGTGGTGATATCTAGCAATAGTCGCCCGTTCCTGCTTTATTTGTTCCAAACCTGGTGCTTGCAGTTTTTGCCGCTGCTGCTAGCGATCCCGTAGGATCCGATCCACACTAACATGGTTAATATCATACAAAAGTTTGGACAGGCTAACATAAGGTATTTTCATTTTATCATGTAAGTTTTAGATAGCCAACATAAATTTCTTAGAATATCTCGTACAACTTTTGTAAGTATGTGAGGAAAGCTTTCCTTTGATCTCTCGACACAACTCAATTTGTATTGTTGAGGACCACGCCGTACATACACCGAGAAAATTAGCATAGAAAGGCTAAAACTAATGCAGATAAAGAAATCCTCCAAAGATGCTTTAGATCCGGTGGTAAGGACCTCATGAAATAATCAGGGTCCAAAAAAGTTAAGAGAAAGTAATCGAAAAAACGAACAAAGGACCTGCTGGTTGGACCAGCAGCAGCACAAACAGCTGCAGCCCTCTCTCTCCCTTCTTCACCACCCAGCTTGCAGAAAGAAGCAGATCTGGCACAGGAGAGGGAGAAAATCCGATGGCGGCCAAGGGCATGTACTCTCTTTTTTTTTGTGAATTAGGGGCATGTCCTCTTGTGGGCGACCCAACCACAGCCACCGCCCACCGCACACCGAGATGGTGGCCGGGGAGAGCTGAGAGTAGGGTGAGCCAGAACTGCTAGGGGAGAGCCACCGCATCGATCCCCTTGAGGGGAGCCATGGAGAGGAGGACGGAAAGAAGAGGCGAGTGGAGTCGTGGAGATCTATCTCTCCTCGCACTGCTCTACGGTGGGGCAGCAGTCGCCCGGTTCCTTGAAGCAGAAAGGAGTCAAGCCTCATGGAACGCTCTGAAATTTTCTGGAGGATTGGGTACACGGCGACGTCGGTGAGGGAGAGAAAAAGACAAGCAGTCCACTGTGGCACATGTTTTCTTAAATTAAATTTGTTTGGATTTTTTTAGAATCCTAGAGTAGCGTGTTACCGTATAGAACCGATGCTCCAACGTGCCGGCGCATTCGCAAATCGGGTCGACTCGGTGTCCGACTCAAATTTACGGCGGTGCATTCACACAAACACGAGACCGGCGCGTCACGCATCCTCTCGGTGTCGCCTCAGGCCGGCGTGTCGGCCTACCAACCACCCCTCCCCCACCCAGTCATGTTCACAACTGCGAAGTGTAGTCTTGACGGTTCTTCGTGGCGAACCGACCACCTCCCTCCGTGTCACGTCGTTCGGTTCCTTGAAGGTCGGATGCCGGTTCTTTGCAAATCATACTATAGTTCGAAGTGTAGTTTTGACGGTTCGAAGTGTAGTTTTGATGGTTCTTCGTGGCGAACCCACCACCTCCCTCCGTGTCACGTTTTCCGATTCGTTGAAAGTCAGACGCCGGTTCTTTGCAAATCGTACTACAGTTCAAAGTGTAGTTTTGACGGTTCTTTGTGGCGAACCCACCACCTCCCTCCGTGTCATGTCGTCCCGTCCTTGAAGGCCGGATGCCCGTTCTTTGCAAATCGTACTACGGTTCGAAGTGTGGTTTTGACGGTTCTTTGTGGCGAACCCACCAGCTCCCTCCGTGTCACGTCATCCGGTTCCTCGAAGGTCGGATGCCGGTTCTTTGCAAATCGTACTATGGTTCGAAGTGTAGTTTGACAGTTCTTCGTGGTGAACCCACCACCTCCCTCCGTGTCACGTCATCCGGTTCCTTGAAGGTCGGATGCCGGTTCGAAGTGTAGTTTTGACAGTTCTTCATGGCGAACCCACCTCCTGGCGGGTGCAGCCGAGCCTGGGTGCAGAAACATAATTATTCTTTGTATAGACTCGCTTGATTAAACTATAGTGTTGTGTGAGTAAAAATGGCTGGACCAGATTACATTCTTTTTTGAACACACCTAATTAAAATTTTGACCTGAATATATAACAAACTTCCTTTGTTCCAAAATAAGTGTCTCAAGCTTAGTACAATTTTGTACTAAAGCTAGTACAAAGTTGAGACACTTATTTTAAGACGGAGAGTATGAGATTTAGTGTGGTTTACACATAATTAGTCAAGTGTAAGGAGAGATAATATTAGGTGTCGAGCGACAACACCAGCTCCAACCTCCAGGCAACCGATCTAGTTGTCCCTCCAGTTTTTATTTGATGGCCAACTTGAAATACTAGTTTGCATGCCTACAGTCCTTCCATTCTCTACCAAAAATACCAAAGAGGCAGACTCCAAAGCGGGTGGCAGGCAGCTGATACTACAGAAGGCGTCCTGTTCATGTGCTCGGGAAGCCTGAAACACTGGTCAGCTTTGTGGGGTTTTCGACATGGGCTCCCAAGTCAACCATGTGACATGTATGCTCGTGAACTGTTACCAAGGAGGAAAATGCAGTCTCAATCTTTCTATGTGTGGCTTTACGCAGTGTGGCGTTTTCCCCCTGCGTCATCGGTAGCCGAAGCAGTTAAAATTTCTGAACCTAGGCCCAGACCATGGCACACAGTTAAAGAATTTGAATCCAAGATTAAGAAATTATCACCGAAAGTGGCTTTGATGAAATTCAGCATCATTTGTGAAGTACGAGTGCATCATACTCAGATAACTTGCATCAAAAGGGGTTTATTCAGAGAACATGTGTGTAGATCTAAAAGCATATGCGTTCCTTCAAATAACATTGGCAATTGAGGTCAAATTCAACATGCGCTGATTCAGATAACAGTTCATTCAATGTTTCACTTACAATATTTATTCAGATTTACATCTCCCGAAAATTAGCAAAATCAAACGTTAAAAGTGTTTCAGGCATGACCAGAAAATGAGCTCAAAATATCCATCAAAGATTCACTAGTCAACTTTCAGAAGATTAAAACTCGGTGCAGGAGCACAAGCATCACATTTCAAAAGTTAAAAGTGTTTTCGAATATTGTAAATATCAAAGTCCGGTTAGGAAAGTTGCAAAGTCATGTACAAACAATTATATAGTATACAATTTAGCATCCAAGCTCGTGAACATAAAAATAGAAGTTTAGACAAAATAAGCCATAATTCTCCTGGTTTAGCGTCTGGAAAATTTTGCCATGGCCCGTGGATGTGCTTTTGTCTGCACTAAAATACGAGTCAAACAATTTTTATATCACACCAACAATCTCTCTAAAAAGGTACAAAACCAGGAGGTTATGTTTGCAGAAACAAAGCAAGAAGAGGGAAGCTCGGCAACACCGCAATTACATAGGTGTAATAATCCATCCATCAAATTCTACTTGTTACTCCAGGATCACGAATCATCAAAAGCATTGCAAGAAGGATTGGAGGGGGGACTGCATTACGCTCACCTCATGGACAACTTCAATTTCAACAACGTTGATGTGGATGTTTTTTTTTGCGGTTTGTGTTCACAACGGCAATCTCTCTCCCGCCATAACTGCTCCTCCTCCCCACCACGGCCAGCTCACCTCCTACCCACCATGCCGTATCCCGCCGATCTGCAGATCAGGCCCGAAGGCCATCAACGGTCGCGACGGACACCATGGTGGCCTGCACGCGTGGTGGTTGACCTGAACGAGCAGCCGCTGTTGTGGTCGCTCGGCGTGCACGCATCGTCTAGCTCGCCTTGGGCTAGCTGCCTCATCCACCGGCCCACAAGGACTATGACGGGGGCGTCCATGGTGTCTTGTCAGACTACGGGAAGGGGAGACACTGCTCACCGGAGGTGTGGATCCAATGCTCGCCGACTTGGTGATGTCGTCGCAAGGCTCTGGATGCACACCATGGATGGGCTGCAGCCGCGCTCTCGAAGGCGACAATCACGCGGCTCTCGACGGAGGTGGCAAACAAGGAGATGGAGCACGTCGGCGAGTGCTCCTGCCCGTCGAGAACATCAGCCTCCCCACGCAGATCTTGGTGGAGGATGTCGTCGCTCCCGGTGGAGGAGGCGACAGGGAGGCTAGATCCGCTCCGTTGAGATCCATCTCTGTGAGGATGGTGGGCCCTCGCGTGTGACTTTGGTGCTCCAGAAAAGTGGAGGTGGAGGAAGAGCACGAGGCGGTGGGTTTGGTGCTACGCGTGGAAGAAGCAGAGGGTGAAGGGATAGAGACACGGGGTGGGGCGGCGCACGCGTGGGAGAAGGTGAGAGAGAAAGAGAGGGATCGATGGGTGTTCTTGGATTCACGGATAATATTCCGTTGGGGTGGATGAGGTTCGCGGTCGCTTGTCCTACTTCCTGGACGAATCAAAATGAAATAAACTTGAGAGATTGCAGAGATCTGCAGGGATCTTTTCACCTTTTGGATCCTACATGATGCAACACAGAGACAAGATGTCATGACACACACATTCACAGAATGAGGAGTGCCGGGTTTTATTTTGAACTTGCCTGTAAGTAATACTCTGGTCCCAGTAAAAGTATCATGTGTATAGTCTGTAATCTGTAAACAAGAAAAGATGCGGAATTTACAGACGAAAAGGTTATAAAAGTTGAAACAACAGAGAAAGTATGAAGCGAATGGCATCAGTGATCTTCTAACCGAAGCACCATACTGTACTGATATTTTTTTGTCAATGAACTTTTGCAATATAGGTACTAGAACTCACTGATGCTATTTACTCTTCGTTTTAAAGGCATTTTCAGTACATGCTGAACATCAGTTTTTTTAAACACATCCACAGTTGAAAATGGATCAGTACATGATGCACAATGTCAGTTTTCAGAATCAAAACTTGCACTGAATTGGTTAAACTATGAATATGTTCAGAGAAAATTGCACAATGTCAGTTCTTATAGGCATGTCAACAAACAACTTGAGAGCAACAGGAATAGAATATGTTTTCCCATGCAAACTGAACAAGTTCTCACAAGCATAAGAATAAAAGGCTAGACTGCACCCAATTTTACGATGGTGGTGGTGGTGGTGCAACAGACTGCGGTCTAAGTGTCGCCAGATTCTTTGGTAGCATCACTCATAGACAACCGAGAGACAATATCAATACCCAGAAACAATATTGGTTGGTCAGTCCACTAATTATTTGGTGGCGACTGTTCATTATAGATACAGATAACTCTAACTGAACAGGGGCGAAATGAATCAGTAAGCCAGAGACGTGACCAGGGGTGAGTACAAGCAGCAACACTGGCAATCATCAGCACTCTCGATTCGAAATACAACCTATTAGCAAGATTCTTAGTTATGGTTGAAGTCAGAAGAGAGCATTCACCTAAATTTAGCCAACCCAAAGTGTTGTGTCATATAAAAAATGTGGGGTTGTTACATGTGTAAAAATTGTTGTCACTGGCAAATAAGATGCAATACATGCTGTGAGCAGGAAGAAATAGGACAATACAGGGTGAGCATCGACTTGTGCCAAACACAGAAGGAACGCACTGTGCTGAACATAATCTATGAAAACAGATGTAGTGACACTTGACGCAAGAACAAAATTCTCAGTCCTTTGGAGGTATTATAAACTTCTCCGAACTTATCACAATTGATCACATGAACTAAGTGCAAAAGAAAGTGAGATCTTTTTTTGCAATATCTGTGGAAAAAAACCACTAGACAATCTAACATCTAAATAATTAGCTGCAATTTTTTTTATTTCTCTTACTACACTGATGTGCAGTATACATCTTACCAAGTACAACTGCACACGCAAACATAAGTTTGACATTTAACACCAATCCCTCTCGCACTCTGGAATAGAGACCTCTAAAACGAATCCCAGGAACACAAAGTTAAATTACAAGCATCAACATAGATATACAGTGATGGATAAGTTTAAATATCGCAAACCAAACTAAGTACCAATTCTATCAAAACTCTGCAATGCACAACTAACACACTAATTATTACTGTACATGGACAAATTAAGCTCAGCTTGGGCACACAAACTTGACTGAAGATCTCAAGATACTAAAATAATACATTTTCTAGTCCACACAGTATTCCTAGATATACAAGTTAATATGTAATTTGCTCTTATTACAGCACCCATAGCACTACAAAGGAGATCAATAAAAGCATACCGCCTCTGGGTCAAGTAAAGATATTTCCCAGAGCATTCTAGTCATCCCTCTCATCCCAACAAGGACCTGCAGAAAGTAGAAACATGTTCAGAATTTGGTTGGGTAAAGAAACAAAGTTTTTGAATACAATTGTTATTAAATTAACTCTTGAAGCACACAATTACAAAACTGCACACCACGAGATGGAGTAAGGATCTCGAGCCGCCCTGCATCAACTGCTCGTAACTACTGTAAATCCTCCAGTTTAGTCATTGTCGTTATTTATTTGGGTAACATTGTTGAAAGATTTTTAGATTCCTCAAAGGACATTGAACTATACTATTGTTGTATATTCCTAAGGATATTTCACATACGGAGCTAAAATGCAGATACATTTGGTTCAGAAAACGTAGGTTCAGAAGAAGACACAGAAGGTACCCTTACTTTTGTACTGAGGTAAACCTTTTCGCCGAACTATTGCCAAATGTTTCAGAGAACTTGAACTTCAGATTTAGAAGAAATCGAGACTTCACTTGAGTGAGTACCGAAAGATGCAAAGATTAGGCTTTTTTGGAGACTTTTACTTTGGCATCTTGTTCTTGCTGCAACCTGCAAAAAATAGGAATAAGATGAGGTTTTGTCAAGGTGAACGTACCAGGGTCTGGCGTTCGAACCATCTAGGGGATTCTGACCGAACTTTTTCAGAGCTTTTATGCAAATATGCAGCGATCAGCAAATAGCAACTGAACCTCTAGAAAAGCATACTGGCCGACATTCGTTAAGGAAATTATGCCAGAGAAATAAAATGGTCTGAGGGCTTGAAAGTGATGCATAAAGGTTTATGGTAATAAGTAAACATACCGGCCAGCAATATTTCAGCAATTGACATGGGGAAATAGAGAGGAAACTGGACATGCATTCGTTAAGTAGGTGAACTGAAAAGCGTACAAAACATACACTGAAAAAACTGAACCTCCAGAAACACACCATGAAAGTCGGAGTTGCGAATGGTGGTAGAGCTGCGGCGTTTAACGGCTCGGCGCTGTGTTGTTGAACGGCCCAGGGTGGCGGCAGTGAACGGCCGCCATGGGAGGCACCGTGGCGTTGGACATCGGCGATAGTCAAGGCGCAGGGGCATGGCGGTGGTCAGGGTGCCGGGCCACATCGGCTGGGCTAGGGACGACGTCTCCCGCGCGACCTTGACCGTGTAGCACGGCAGCGAGGTTGGTCCACCAGCGAAAGAAGGCGGAGGGGCAGCGGTGGCTGGAAGCAGGGGGCGGACGGTGGCGGGTGGAACCGTGGAAGCAGGTGGTGGTGGCGATGGCGGGTGGAAGCAGGGGGCGGCGCCAGGTGCCAGACGGGAAGAAGGTGGGGGTCGGGGCGGCGCCATGAGCCAGCCGGGGAGAAGGTGGGGGGCGGGACGGCGCCGGGCTCCAGCCGGGGAGAAGGTGGCGGGCGGGGCGATGCCGAGCTCTAGCCAGGAAGAGGGTGGGGGCGGAGCGGCACCGGGATCCAGCAGGGGATAAGGTGGCGGGCTGGGCGGCATCGGGATTCAGCAAGGGAAAAGGTGGGGGCCGGGGCGCCGCCGGGATCTAGCCAGAGAAGGTGAGATTGGGGCGGGGGTCGGGAGTGGGTCATCCGGCGGGATGGGTGCTTCTTCACGTGCCACCGATCCGGAAACTAGAGATCAGGTCCTTAGGTCTCATACAACGGGAGATGCTGAGGCGATGTGCTCAGAAAAATAAATCGGGTTTCTCTGTGCCTATTTCTATAGAAGAGACGCTTAGTTAAGCGTCTATTTTTTATAAATAAGCACCGGTGCTTAAAAAAATCTTGGTTTATTTTTCTAAGCATCTATCCTAAGCACCTCCCATTGTATAAGGCCTTATAGTGTCCAGGGGTAATAGAGTAATATTTTGTTACTAGTAACAGAATAGCCCAGTCCATATATATATATCACCCAGCCCGCCATTCATATTGATCATTTCATCACCCAGGGTGCAGAATAAGTTATTCTTCATCCTGGTAATCTTATGATCATTTCATAAAAATTACATTTGAAATACAAATAGTTACATTCATATTGATTTACTGCATAAAATTTGGCATAACAAAAAAAATATAGGTCAAAAATTGTATTTTATGTACATTTTACACTATATTTTTACATTTGTAATTTTACATAACATAAAAAAAACATTACGATGAATGTAGGTTTTCTTCCGTTCTCTTTTTATGTCTAAAATAAGACAAAATTTACGAAACGTAAAATTACGGTGCATAGATGATAAAATAAAGGTGGGTGAAGAATAACTATTCATCACCCAGGGTGACGAATATATATATGGGACTGGGCTATTCTGTTACTAGTAACAGGGGTAACAGAGTAATATTCTGTTAGTAGTAACAGAATAGCCCAGTCCCATATATATATATAATATATAAACATATCTAAAATAATAAATAGTATATATAGTATCACATGGTAGTATATATGAGATATGTAGGGTAACTACCACCAGGTGGTAGGATGAATTTTCCCTATATATATAGGTTAACTACCACCGGGGCGGGACTATTTAGAAACCTCTCTAGAGTTCGTAAATAAGCGTATTTAGGAACCCCTGTATTAGGAAGCTACAAATCAAAATCGTTGACTGATCTCGATCCACCAACCACACGACCAAGCACCGGCAACTACAGGTAAGAGACGACGCCCGTGCAGTATGTAGTATATAATAATGTTTATGTAGTACATATATTATTTTTTAGTTAGTATGTGCCATATTTTGAGTACATATTTTTTGGTACGTATTTCGCGAATATAACAAAACTATGGGCTCATATGATTTTTTTCATGAAACTTGCTTTAAAATATTTTAAATATATTGTATGAACATATTTAGATAAAGTAGTATATATACTATTCCATTATAGTATATGAGACATGTGGGTTAACTAGGATGGATTTTCCATATATATGTATATATATAGGAAGCTACAAATCAAAATCGTTGACTGATCTCGATCAACCAACCACACGACCGACCACCGGTAGCTACAGGTAAGAGACGACGCCCGTGAGCGAGCGACGGCGGTAGCCGGAGCGAGGGAGCGGGCGACGGAGGTGGCGGTTTCGCCCCGGTTAACCTGTAGCTACTCCTCGCCTCACGCAAGCGAGCGACGGCGGCAGCCGAGCTTCTCCCCGCCCCGGCGGCAGCGCCGACCAGTTTCGCCCTGGTCTGACTGTAGCTTCTCCCTGCCTCGCGCGAGTGAGCGACGGCGGCAGCGGAGCTTCTCCCCCGCCCCGGCGGCAGCGCCGACCAGTTTCAACCCGGTCTGACTGTAGCTTCTCCCTGCCACAGATGGAATCAAGTGAGAAGACTGCTGCAACTGTTGGCCCCTCGTCGAGGATGAAGACGACGAAATCAACAGATCGATTTGGTACGATTCCGCTGGCATCCCGACTGTCTCGTGTCAAAAACGTCTCAGTCATCCGATCTGAAGCTCCGGGGAACAAGCGGAAGCTGCCTGTGTCGCAGATGAACCCACTCGGCCCTTTTCACACGCAATGTGGAGCTGCTGGACGACGGCGACCTCCTCTCTCTGATTCAGCTCAGGTGCTTTTTGCTTCAACTATGAACATAACAGCTATAACCCCTTTACATAACTACCATCTTCTCTATGCATAACTGCTCAATGATTCGACCAGGCTGGGTGTTACGACATAACTGCCGAAAGTAGTACTAATTAATGTAGTTAACTATTTCCCACTGTTTGCCCGTGCTATCAAACAAGGTTTGAGCACTGAAAAATATTTTTTGCACATGCTCAGTTAGGATTGGATTGTGCCAACAGTTAATGTTAATTTACTGTTTATCCATACTCAGTTAGGATTAGGATTGGATTGTGCCAACAGCTATCAAACAAAAGTTGGATGTTAATTTACTTTTTGCCCATGCTCAGTTAGCATTCGGTGTGCCGGCAGTTAACTGTATGTTTTTTATTTTGTGCACTTACAGATAAACATATCAACTGTGGAAGAAAGCCTAGAACTAAGAAATGCTGGTACCACAGACGGTGATGAGATTACCTGCTGGACTGTTCAGACCGACACCCCGCATTACCCAGAAAAATATGAGCAAGTGTACATGTTGAAGCCAGAGGTACGACAAACTACAAGATACCCACCACCATCAACACCGGGTGATGAGAGCAGTGTACCGCATCATGGACATATGATGCGTGCTGCTATGCATAAACAATGACACCACACAAGCATGCTGGAACCAATCGTAGAGACGAGTGAGGTAAAACACAAAAACGATTGGACCTAACACTAGTGCATAGCTCCCCTTGTGCACATGCAAGTTTGCCTCTCCCCATGCCATTAAAGTGTACACTTATTTTTTTAGTTTGACATATTGCTCGCTACTTGAATACAAATAACTGTCTGTTAATTAACTAGTATTTTGATAAGAACAATATAAATGTTTGTTAACACAGGTAGAAAATGAAGCTGCTAATGGCACGGACACTGGCTACATTGAAAGCTGGACTAAAGTTGTTCATCAACAAACCTACGATCAAGACTACGAGCCTGTCTATGTTCTCAAACCAAAAACACGAGATCATGCGCAAGCTACACCACGCGTGCAAGCAGATCACTCATTGACACGTGGTGTTCCGCCAACAAAAGATGAAGCCATTGCCAACATCAAAACTGGGCATCCGCAATTCGCTTTCAGCAAAACAACTGCAGCAACAAGGGTTCTGCTCAAAACAATCTCCTCACAGAACCCATTATGGAGCCAACATCCTGTGAGGAAACGCAGCAACAGACCGACCTCATCACGACTGGTACCACCGCGAGATCCACAACTCCGTGTGCCGTCACACCACCATGTCCAATACAGCATGGACACTTGCAAACACCAGCAGAGCTCCGATCATACACGCACGTGAGTTTACATTATCACACATTTTTATTTTTTCGCTGTTTTTTATACAAAAGTTGCTGATGTGAAAGCAAAAAAATCACTTATGGTCTTTATTTGCATTTTTTTCAGAACACAGACATTCCTGCTCAACTAATTCCAGTGCTAGGACAGGAATTCAATTCATATGACGATGCATTCAATTTTTTTAATGACTACGCCAAACATGTTGGGTTCGGGATAAGGAAAGGACAGAAAAATAAGAAGAAACGCTACTTATATTGCGTACACTCTGGCAAATACACATCCTCTGTTCACGATGCAGATCGTCAGCGCAACAAAGTAACAAAAAGAACTGATTGCAAGACAATGATGCTCTTGAAAGAAAGAGACGACGGGACTTGTGTTGTCAAAGACATTGTGATTGAACACAACCACAGGCTCCTTGACAGCCCGTCCACGCTCGTCTTTCTGCATTCACACAAAACGATAGATCCAACAGTAAAAGAATACATAAAAGACCTGCATAAGACAAATGTTAAGCATGTGAATATCATGAGTCTCCTTTCTTGGTTATCTGGTGGGCGCGACAAATTGCCTTTTACAGACAAGGACGTGCTTAACATGTAAGTATCAGTTATGTTGTTGAGTTCATTCTTTGTAGTTAACTTTACAATCATGGTGCAGTTATCTCATGGGAAGTAAGCTAAGAATTTCGATCATTTTCGCAGCAAAGCAGAATTTGCAAGGACTGATTCGAAAGATGATGTGGAGAAATTGTTTGATTCTTTGAGGAGATGAAGAATGAGAATGAGAATTTCTTCTTTGATGTAGACGTTGGAACTGATGATGATGGTAAGAAAATTATCAGAAATATATTCTGGTCCAATGCTAGCTGCCAGGCTGCATACGCAGATTTCGGTGACTGCGTCACGTTTGACACCACATACAAAACGAACAAGTATCACATGCCTTTGGGGTTTTTTGTCAGTGTGAATAATCATCTGCAATCTACAATTTTTGGAGTTGCCTTGGTGGGGAATGAGAGTAGCGACTCATTCGAATGGATTTTTAATGCTTTTAAGCGGTGCATGCGAAAAGACCCAACTTGCATACTAACAGGTATTGCCTCGAACGCCTCCAAGCCCCTAGCACTTTCTCCTTTATTTTCAATACTATTTTTTAATAACAAAAATAACCCAAGAAATGACAAAAACATTGTTTTGTAGATCAATGCCCTGCCATGAAAGCAGCTATACCTAAGGTCTTCCTCAGAACTCATCACCGCCTCTGCCGATGGCACATTATGAAAAAAATAAAAGATCATTTGTCAAAAGTATACTTAGAACATGACACATTTAAGGAAGACCTCGCAGCAGTCCTTAACCATCCACTCATGCCAGCAGAGTTTGAAGCAGCATGGCACGACCTCATGGACACGTACAACTTACAGAATGACACCATCCTGCTGGGCCTATGGGAAGAGAGAACAACATGGATATCTGCATACTGGAAGGAGATATTCTGCGCCAGAATGACGTCAGCACAAAGAAGCGAAAGCATGAATCATATCCTGAAAAAAGGTTTCGTGAAAGAAACACAAGTGCTTCACATATTTGCCAGACAAGTCAATGAATGCATACAGAAGAGGCACCAGCTTGAGGTTGCCGAGACAATAGCTTCAACGGTAAGAGCAACTCCTACATTGTAAAAACCTTGCAGCAGTTAGCTTTCAATGGCTGCTGCAGTTGAACTTAAAAATAAAAATAGGGCCCTCGGACAGTTAATTCATCACTCTACCATTTATAAGTTACAAAAATTGTATCGCTAACGACAATGCTTGTTCCATGTTAAAGGGTGTCAGAAACCCTCTCACTAGGTACCTTTTCGAGAAACAGCTGATGGACGTGTACACACGCGCTGACTACACCTTATTCCGTGAAAGACTCTTTGAAAGCGGCGCCTTCCGAATCAAACAGTCAACTGGGCATGTAACGAAGTACTACGTACACCACTACAACCAAGAGAAAATATTCACATGGTCAAGGCACGAATTCCAGGTGGTCGCTGATGAAACAAATGGCGAATACGAATGCGAGTGCAAACTCTGATCACACAGGTAAGAAAAAAGAGCTACTCATCATGCATATATTCTTTCTTGGCTAATAAAAAGAAAAGATCAAACTGACAAAGAAAATGATGTCAATTCTGCCAGGACTATTCTGCCATCACATAATTGCACTGTTGGAACACCTGCGAGTAGCTATAATACCAGATCGGTACATACTGCAACGGTACACAAGGGATGCAAATAGTGACTCGGCATTCAACCACAGAGACTACAGGAATACAACTGTAGATGGTACACTAATTCAATACCGCCACACAAAGCTGCTGAACGAGACACTGAAAACTGTCCAGAAGGGGGTAAAGACAGATGCAGCTTACAACAGGCTGATGACATGCCTGAAACAAGTGCAACCAGAGCTAGATGATCTGAACGGTGATGACATAGAGTCAACGGAATGCAAACAATCATCTGTAGATGAAAATGAAGTTGCCCCTGATATGGCAGAACAAAAAGATCCAACGATTGAGAAGTCAAGTATGGATGATGATCGCGACAAAATACACCCACCCCCAGTGTGCAAAACAAAAGGTAGAAACAAACTGAGTGCGGCCATGAAACAGGAACAAAAGCCAACTGAAATCAGTGAGAAAATCAGTTCAAAAACTGCTAGGCCAGAGCCAGTTATTGGAAAAGACGGCATGCCACTAGGGAGCAGACTTTGCAGCAACTGCAATATGATTAGTGGGCACAACAAAAGAACTTGCGTGAAAAGGCAGCTAGAGCAAAAGCTTCTGCAAGCACATGAGAAAAAGTATGGGCCTGTGGACAAATCCATGGTTGCTGCAACTATCAAGAAACTGCTGTCGAAAGCAACTATGAAGGAGGAAGCTATCAACGACAGCAAAAATATGAGTGATGACAGTAATGAAAAAGGTGGTAGTGACGAAGACGCTGAGCCTTCACCAAAGAGGATGCACATCAACAAAGATGTTGGGAAAGGCAAGATCTTCAAGAAAAGATGCAAAAAATGTAACAAGGTCGAAGGGCACAACACTCGTACGTGCGATGTAGTCAGAATAGGCAATGAGATTCTGGAAATGACAGAGCAGATGGTTCACCAGGGACAGGACGAGGCATGTAATAGAAAGCACAAAACAACGTCTCAGAAGCTTGCAGGGGCAAAAG
>NC_057799.1:259410400-259456372 GCF_018294505.1 Triticum aestivum | reverse complement strand
GTTACACCCCCCTATATATTTTGCAAAAACATGTCATTTTTTGCATGTAAAACTATTCCGCTATGTTACAATTTCAGAATTATGCAGCTTCCCCCTCCACTCTCCTTTCTCATCATGATTTTTTTAAAGTACAAAGTTAGCATGGGTGTGTTGCTGCGGTTAGCATGTACAGATCCTCAAGACGATAAATTCCTTGAAAATAACCTTACAAGCTTGGGTGCTTGGCTACAGTTAGCATGCATAAAAATAAATCGTAAAAAAGGCTTCAGTTAGCTCCCATAAATAATGCAGTTAACTTCATGCAGTCAGTGCAGTTAACTGGCAGTCCTCCTGACTAGTAGTTTACTTGCTAAAAAGCATTTAGTAGAAGGAAAATTAAAAAATGCAGTTAACTTCCTCGAAGACATGAAGTTACCATCTTCATACAGTGAAGTTAACTACCTCCACGATATGCAAGTTAACTTCACAATAAAAATGCTTTTTTGTTACACCATGGCTTGAAGTTACCACATTGAGATAGTGCAGTTAGCTTAGCTTCACAACTGTGATTTGCAGGCTTTCTCTGCTTCAGTTAGCAACAGTTCTGAGCACAGAGCAGTTAGCAGGCTTTCTCTGCTTCAGTGAACTTCTGTCGTTGCCCCAGGACGCCAAATTCCAGTAGGATCCTGTGAGCGCCACCGCCTGTGTCTCCTTATCCATGACAATCATAATCAGATCCTGATTTGGTGAGCACGCGGCTCCACGCTGGTGACGGCTCCCTCTCTTGACCATGGCCCCCGTCGCCTTCCCAGACAATCAATGTGCAGGTGTCAAGACAATGGAGGCTCCTAAAATTATTTTCAAGAAAAACCGCTTGATAACTGCAAGCCAAGATACTCTGCTCTCTAATTGCTGCTTATGTTGACCTCCATAACTGTTTTTGTGGATAATTTGCATCGGGAAAAAATTGATTGCTAACTGCAGGCCGAGATACTACTTGTTAAGATGTACTCCTAACCTCCATTAAGATGTTAACTACAAGGTAAACCTTAACAGTTAACTCAACCCAGTCCAACGGTTTTGACGTGTAAAAAGAAACTCAATATTATAAATAGATTTAAAAACCCAGTTAACTTTGGTGACCGCATTAGTTAATCTAAAATATTAAATAAAAAAGATAAGTATAATGCTTCAATTAAAAAAGGTATTTTTTTGCACGTGAAAAAAGCAGTTAACTTTGACGATCGCAACAATTAATCTCACATGGCTATAACAGTTAACTGGGACCATTGTAGAAGTTAGGATTAAAAAAACAATGAAAGAACTTCAACATTTTCGCCCAAAAAAAAGTTCGGCCATAGTGGCAGTTAAGATCGGCCAGCGTGGAAGTTAACGTCGTTATACATTGTAGTTAATTGAACACATGGCAAAAAACAAAAAGAAGCAAAAAAAGATATCATGGCAGTTAGCTTGCTCATCGGGGACGGTTAGCTATTTCATCCCTGACAGGTAGCGTCACCAGGAAAAAAAGGAAATTACAACAAGAAAAAATATTTTTAATGCTGGTAGTTAAATCGGTGTTAACTGCCGCAATCCCTGGTAGTCAAATATTTACTCCCGGCCGTTAGCTTGAACCGGGCAAAAAAACAAAAAAAAAGTATTTTCAATCCTGGCAGTTAACTATCGCAGTCTTGACAGTTAGCTATTCCAATCTCGTCGGTTAACTTGACCAGGGAAAAAATAAAAATGAATTAAAAACAAAAGAAGCAAAAAACCGTATTATCAGCCATTGCCGTTAGGTTGCTCGTCGCATGCAGTTGGGTATTTCATACCCGCAGTTAGCGTGACCCAATTAAAAAAGAAAAAAATCAGTCCCGCAGTTAACTTGGTGCTAACTATTGCTATTCCTGGCAGTTAGCTATTTCACTCACGGAAGTTAACTTGACCTGACGATAACAGTTAACTTGCTGGAAAAACATTTAGTAGAAAGTGGAATAAAAAATGTGCTCTCATGTGCAGTTAACTTCCTCCACGACATGAAGTTACCATCTTGAACAATAGTGCAGTTAACTCCAAAATACATAAAACATGAGAAAAACATTCATAAAACACATCGACATATTCATCTACTTGCGCCGCTGTCCTGCAATCCCGCTTATAACAACTTAGCAATGTCAGCCATCTCCCCCGGCCACTGGTCGCGCCGAACCTCATTATTAGGGTGGAAAAGAACATAAAAAAGGCACTCGGCCTTCCAGTACGCAGAATGTGGCTGCAGATAAAACAAGATTGTTGTGTCAGTTAGCATGAAAAAAAAGTTAGATTGAAAAAAAAATGATCCAGCAAAAATTACATCACGCTTCTTCACTTCCTCTACTAGCTTGATGCCATCATACAAAAAAGCAGCTTTTAACATGTAAAAGCCACATTTGTTAACCCCTTGCTCTGGCATTTTCGCGTAGCTACATCTCTCTGCCAGATGTTCCCAACGGGGCTGTCTTGAAGAGTTGTATGCAGCTTCGCCATACACCTCCTTCATCAACAACGACATCCTGGACATCTGTGCGAGACAGAAAAAATTAAGACTTGAAAATACTTTAAAGCACACCACGCACGTGGAATGAAAAAAAGGAAAAAAAAGTGAAAAAAAGACCACATACAATTTCGACACGTTCTCCATGGAGTCGGTTCCTTGAAAGGTTACGCCCTGTATATCTCCACGAGTCATGGATATCCAGGGACTCACGATACTTGTTCATAGTGTACAGTGTGAAATGATTCCGATTCCAATATGGTAGCATGATCTATCAACATGTGAATTAGACGACAAAGAAGAGCATAAGAAGTTAGCTACAAATGTCTCAGCAGTTTAGAAGACAACACTACAAAAAAATTAACTTGGCGAAAAAACGCCGTGCACTAACCAGGTTTGCAGCGAGCAGGTTCTCTTTTATGTATAGCCTGAACTTCTGAGCAGCAAGTTTAACATTGAAGGGCGGCCTCGGGATCGCCTGCCCATCTACATCAACTGGCCGATGGTACGAATCAATTTCAAGAAGATACTAGAAAAAATAACAAACACATGATGATAATTTATGAAGATACTAGAAAAAACAAAAAGAATGCGTCATAAATAGATCATCGTACATTTATCACATACGGGCTGAGCAACACCCTATCTCCGGATTTATACACATGATTGTAGTCAGGGCTTCCCTTCCAATAGCTGATCACAAGATCCATCAACTCAGTATCAATGCAACCGACATGACCAAAGCAGGTAACCAGATATTTAGCATCAACTATAAATCCATTGCCAGTTGGAGGAGTGCACTTAAACAGAGGGACCCTATGGGGACAAAAACAAAAAGAAAAAAGATGCATGAAGCAGCACCAAAACAAAAATGAAAAAAGACTTTTGAAAAAAAAACTTGGACTCACTGTGGATACTTGTCGATAAACTCCTTGCTAAGTATTAGGTCCAAAATTTGTTTTGCAACAGCCACAAATGGAAACTTGAATGGCTTGAGCGCACACACAGGCATTCTCAGCCTCGTTGATAGAGCAACTGGCCTTTTATTAGACACTACCAATGGCTCCTCCACTGATTTGCTCCTGGTGAACACTGTTCTCTCACCATGCAAAACGAAATCATCATCATCACTCAGAACAAGAGGTGATTTCACTATCGCTTTAATATGACTAGCAGCTCTGGGCGGCAAACCCTTTTTAGGTGCCGGAGGCATAAAAGAATCATCATCACTCTCAACACAACGATCCACGGCCTTCGGGGCAGCCCAAGTCACCCCCTTTGATTTTGAGTGCACACTGTCCTTCTTTACTTTAACAGCTTCAACTGACTTCAATATGTCATCATCCGATATTACCTGAATTTCTGGCGCCTCACATTGGCTCTCGAACAAACTAAATTTAGGCTCGTCTAGCCCTAGATCTGCAACACAAAAACCACAAAAAAAGAGCGCACACGGAAGGCGGGTGAGCACAGGAAAAAAATATAGAAAGGGGCCGTGTGCTGATAATAAAATAGGACGACCACTACAAAAATAAAAACATATAAACAAACAAACAAAAGGAACACAAAAAATAAAGGGCAATACCTCCAGAATAACCCAGCACCTCGCGAATATTAATGTAAAAACCCCACAAGTAATCCACCTGTACAGGGTTTGAACCCTGACCATATATATATCTTTTTGAGAAAACGCAGCATATGTTGAGGAACGTAGTAATTTAAAAAACATTCCTACGCACACGCAAGATCATGGTGATGCATAGCAACGAGAGGGGAGAGTGTTGTCTACGTACCCTCGTAGACCGTAAGCGGAAGCGTTTCATCAACGCGGTTGATGTAGTTGTACGTCTTCACGATCCGACCGATCCAAGTACCGAACGCACGACACCTCCGAGTTCTGCACACGTTCAGCTCGATGACGCCCTTGCCTTCTTGATCCAGCAAGAGGGGCGAAGTAGTAGATGAGTTCCGGCAGCACGACGGCGTGGTGACGGTGTTGGTGAAGAACAATCTCCGCAGGGCTTCGCCTAAGCACTACGAAAACTATGACGGAGGATAAACTAGAGGGGACGGGGTTGCCGGCACACGGCTTGGTGTTTCTTGATGTGTCTTGGGTGCTAGCCCTACCCCTCTATTTATATGTTGAGCCTTGGGGTCGAAACTTGGAGTAAAAGCCTCCACAAAGTCGGTTTCACCCGAAAGGCAAGAGTCCTTCTCGGACTCCAAGGCCAGACGCCAGGGTTCCCGGCGTCTGGACCCAGACGCCAGGGACCCTGGCGTCTGGCCCCTGGACTCCGCAAAACTTCCTTTTGCGCTTTCCAAAAACCTCATGGGCTTTCCCCTTTGGCCCAGATAAAGTGTTCTCGTGCCCAAACATTTTGGGAAACATCCGAAACCCCTTCCGATGGATTCCGGAACCTTTCCGGAGATCAAACACTACTATCCACATATCAATCTTTACTTCCGGACCATTCCGGAGTTCCTCATCATATCCGTGATCTCATCCAAAACTCCGAACAACATTCGGTCACCAACATACATAACTCATAGTACTATATCATCAACGAACATTAAGCGTGCGGACCCTACGGGTTCGAGAACTATGTAGACACGACCGAGACACCTCTCTTGTCAATAACCAATAGCGGGACCTGGATGCCCATATTGGCTCCTACATATTCTACGAAGATCTTTATCGGTCAGACCGCATAACAACATACATTGTTCCCTTTGTCATCGGTATGTTACTTGCCTGAGATTCGATCGTCGGTATCTCAATACCTAGTTCAATCTCGTTACCGGCAAGTCTCTTTACTCGTTCCATAATACATCATCCCGTAACTAACTCATTAGTTGCAATGCTTGTAAGGCCTATAGTGATGTGCATTATTGAGTGGGCCCAGAGGTACCTCTTCGACAATCGGAGTGACAAATCCTAATCTCGAAATACGCCAACCCAACAAGTACCTTCGGAGACACCTGTAGAGCACCTTTATAATCACCCAGTTACGTTGTGATGTTTGGTAGCACACAAAGTGTTCCTCCCGTAAACGGGAGTTGCATAATCTCATAGTCATAGGAACATGTATAAGTCATGAAGAAAGCAATAGCAGAATACTAAACGATCGTGTGCTAAGCTAACGGAATGGGTCAAGTCAATCACATCATTCTCCTAATGATATGATCCCGTTAATCAAATGACAACTCATGTCTATGGCTAGGAAACATAACCATCTTTGATCAACGAGCTAGTCAAGTAGAGGCATACTAGTGACACTCTGTTTGTCTATGTATTCACACATGTATCATGTTTCCGGTTAATACAATTCTAGCATGAATAATAAACATTTATCATGATATAAGGAAATAAATAAGAACTTTATTATTGCCTCTAGGGCATATTTCCTTCAGTCTCCCACTTGCACTAGAGTCAATAATCTAGTTCACATCGCCATGTGATTTAACATCAATAGTTCACATCACCATGTGATTAACACCCATAGTTCACATCGTCATGTGACCAACACCCAAAGGGTTTACTAGAGTCAATAATCTAGTTCACATCGCTATGTGATTAACACCCAAAGAGTACTAAGGTGTGATCATGTTTTGCTTGTGAGATAATTTTAGTCAACGGGTCTGTCACATTCAGATCCGTAAGTATTTTGCAAATTTCTATGTCTACAATGCTCTACACGGAGCTACTCTAGCTAATTGTTCCCACTTTCAATATGTATCTAGATCGAGACTTAGAGTCATCTAGATTAGTGTCAAAACTTCCATCGACGTAACCCTTTACGACGAACCTTTTGTCACTTCCATAATCGAGAAACATATCCTTATTCCACTAAGGATAATTTTGACCGCTGGCCAACGATCTACTCCTAGATCACTATTGTACTCCCTTGCCAAAATCAGTGTAGGGTCTACAATAGATCTGGTACACAGCATGGCATACTTTATAGAACCTATGGCCGAGGCATAGGGAATGACTTTCATTCTCTTTCTATCTTCTGCCGTGGTCGGGCTTTGAGTCTTACTCAATTTCACACCTTGTAACATAGGCAAGAACTCTTTCTTTGACTGTTCCATTTTAAACTACTTCAAAATCTTGTCAAGGTATGTACTCATTGAAAAAATTTATCAAGCATCTTGATCTATCTCTATAGATCTTGATGCTCAATATGTAAGCAGCTTCACCGACGTCCTTCTTTGAAAAAACTCCTTTCAAATACTCCTTTATGCTTTGCAGAATAATTCTACATTATTTCCGATCAACAATATGTCATTCACATATACTTATCAGAAATGCTGTAGTGCTCCCACTCACTTTCTTGTAAATACAGGCTTCACCGCAAGTCTGTATAAAACTATATGCTTTGATCAACTTATCAAAGCGTATATTCCAACTCCGAGATGCTTGCACCAGTCCATAGATGGATCGCTGGAGCTTGCATATTTTGTTAGCACCTTTAGGATTGACAAAACCTTTTGGTTGCATCATATACAACTCTTCTTTAAGAAATCCATTAAGGAATGTAGTTTCGACATCCATTTGCCAGATTTCATAAAATGTGGCAATTTGCTAACATGATTCGGACAGACTTAAGCATCGCTACGAGTGAGAAAATCTCATCGTAGTCAGGACCTTGAACTTTGTCAAAAACCTTTTTCCGACAAGTTTAGCTTTGTAGATAGTAACACTACTATCAGCGTCCGTCTTCCTTTTGAAGATCCATTTATTTTCTATGGCTTGCCGATCATCGGGCAAGTCAACCAAAGTCCACACTTTGTTCTCATACATGGATCCCATCTCAGATTTCATGGCCTCAAGCCATTTTGCGGAATCTGGGCTCATCATCGCTTCCTCATAGTTCGTAGGTTCGTCATGGTCAAGTAACATGACCTCCAGAACTGGATTACCATACCACTCTGGTGCGGATTTCATTCTGGTTGACCTATGAGGTTCGGTAGTAACTTGATCTGAAGTTACATGAGCATCATCATTAGCTTCCTCACTAATTGGTGTAAGAGTCACAGGAACAGATTTCTGTGATGAACTACTTTTCAATAAGGGAGCAGGTACAATTACCTCATCAAGTTCTACTTTCCTCCCACTCACTTCTTTCGAGAGAAACTCCTTCTCTAGAAAGGATCCATTCTTAGCAACGAATGTCTTGCCTTCGGATCTGTGATAGAAGGTGTACCCAACAGTCTCCTTTGGGTATCCTATGAAGACATATTTCTCCAATTTGGGTTTGAGCTTATCAGGATGAAACTTTTTCATATAAGCATCACAACCCCAAACTTTAAGAAACGACAACTTTGGTTTCTTGCCAAACCACAGTTCATATTGTGTCGTCTCAACGGACTTAGACGGTGCCCTTTTTAACGTGGATGCAGCTGTCTTTAATGCATAACCCCAAAACGATAGTGGTAAATCGGTAAGAGACATCATAGATTGCACCATATCTAATAAAGTACGGTTACGATGTTCGGACACACCATTACACTGTGGTGTTCCAGGTGGCGTGAGCAGTGAAACTATTTCACATTGTTTTAACTGAAGACCAAACTCGTAACTCAAATACTCTTCTCCACGATCAGATCGTAGAAACTTTATTCTCTTGTTACGATGATTTTCCACTTCACTCTGAAATTATATGAACTTTTCAAATGTTTCAGACTTCTGTTTCATTAGGTAAGATATACCCATATCTGCTCAAATCATCTGTGAAGGTCAGAAAATAATGATACCCGCTACGAGTCTCAATATTCATCAGACCACATACATCAGTATGTATGATTTCCAACAAATCTGTTGCTTGCTCCATTGTTCTGGAGAACGACGTTTTAGTCATCTTGCCCAAGAGGCATGGTTCGCAAGCATCAAGTGATTCATAATCAAGTGATTCCAAAATCCCATCAGCATGGATTTTTTTCATGCGCTTTACACCAATATGACCTAAACGGCAGTGCCACAAATAAGTTGCACTATCATTATTAACTTTGCATCTTTTGGCTTCAATATTATGAATATGTGTATCACTACGATCGAGATCCAACGAACCATTTTCATTGGGTGTGTAACCATATAAGGTTTTATTCATGTAAACAGAACAACAATTATTCTCTAACTTAAATGAATAACCGTATTGCAATAAACATGATCAGATCATATTCATGCTCAACGCAAACACCAAATAACACTTATTTAGGTTCAACACTAATCCCGAAAGTGTAGGGAGTGTGCGATGATGATCATATCAATCTTGGAACCACTTCCAACACACATCATCACTTCACCCTTAACTAGTCTCTGTTCATTCTGCAACTCCTGTTTCGAGTTACTACTCTTAGTAACTGAACCAGTATCAAATACCGAGGGGTTGCTACGAACACTAGTAAAATACACATCAATAATCTGTATATCAAATATACCTTTGTTCACTTTGCCATCCTTCTTATCCGCCAAATACTTTGGGCAGTTCCGCTTCCAGTGACCAGTCCCTTTGCAGTAGAAGCACTTAGTCTCAGGCTTAGGACCAGACTTGGGCTTCTTCACTTGAGCAGCAACTTGCTTGCCGTTCTTCTTGAAGTTCCCCTTCTTCCCTTTGCCGTTTTCTTGAAACTAGTGGTCTTGTCAACCATCAACACTTGATGTTTTTCTTGATTTCTACCTTCGTCGATTTCAGCATCACGAAGAGCTTGGGAATTGTTTCTGTTATCCCTTGCATATTATAGTTCATCACGAAGTTCTACTAACTTGGTGATGGTGACTATAGAATTCTGCCAATCACTATCTTATCTGGAAGATCAACTCCCACTTGATTCAAGCGATTGTAGTACCCAGACAATCTGAGCACATGCTTACTGCTTGAGCTATTCTCCTCCATCTTTTAGCTATAGAACTTGTTGGAGACTTCATATCTCTCAACTCGGGTATTTGCTTGAAATATTAACTTCAACTCCTGGAACATCTCATATGGTCCATGACGTTCAAAACGTCTTTGACGTCCTGATTCTAAGCCGTTAAGCATGGTGCACTAAACTATCAAGTAGTCATCATATTGAGCTAGCCAAACGTTCATAACGTCTGCATTTGCTCCTGCAATAGGTCTGTCACCTAGCGGTGCATCAAGGACATAATTCTTCTGTGCAGCAATGAGGATAATCCTCAGATCACGGATCCAATCCGCATCTTTGCTACTAACATCTTTCAACATAATTTTTCTCTAGGAACATATCAAAAATAAACACAGGGAAGCAACAACGTGAGCTATTGATCTACAACATAATTTGCAAAATACTATCAGGACTAAGTTCATGATAAATTTAAGTTCAATTAATCATATTACTTAAGAACTCCCACTTAGATAGACATCCCTCTAATCCTCTAAGTGATCACGTGATCCATATCAACTAAACCATGTCCGATCATCACGTGAGATGGAGTAGTTTCAACGGTGAACATCACTATGTTGATCATATCCACTATATGATTCACGCTCGAACTTTCGATCTTCGTGTTCCGAGGCCATATCTGTTATATGCTAGGCTCGTCAAGCTTAACCTGAGTATTCCGCGTGTGCAACTGTTTTGCACCCATTGTATTTGAACGTAGAGCCTATCACACCCGATCATCACGTGGTGTCTCAGCACGAAGAACTTTCGCAACGGTGCATACTCAGGGAGAACACTTATACTTTGATAATTTAGTGAGGGATCATCTTATAATGCTACCGTCAATCAAAGAAAGATAAGATGCATAAAAGATAAACATCACATGCAATCAATATAAGTGATATGATATGGCCATCATCATCTTGTGCTTGTGATCTCCATCTCCGAAGCACTGTCATGATGACCATCGTCACCGGCGCGACACCTTGATCTCCATCGTAGCATCGTTGTCGTCTCGCCAATCTTATGCTTCTACGACTATCGCTACCGCTTAGTGATAAAGTAAAGCATTACAGGGCGATTGCATTGCATACAATAAAGCGACAACCATATGGCTCCTGCCAGTTGCCGATAACTCGGTTACAAAACATGATCATCTCATACAATAAAATTTAGCATCATGTCTTGACCATATCACATCACAACATGCCCTGCAAAAACAAGTTAGATGTCCTCTACTTTGTTGTTGCAAGTTTTACGTGGCTGCTACGGGCTTAGCAAGAACCGTTCTCACCTACGCATCAAAACCACAACGATAGTTTGTCAAGTTGGTGTTGTTTTAACCTTCGCAAGGACCGGGCGTGGCCACACTCGGTTCAACTAAAGTTGGAGAAACTGACACCCGCCAGCCACCTCTGTGCAAAGCACGTCGGAAGAACCAGTCTCGCGTAAGCGTGCGCGTAATTTCGGTCCGGGCCACTTCATCCAACAATAACGCCGAACCAAAGTATGACATGCTGGTAAGCAGTATGACTTATATCGCCCACAACTCACTTGTGTTCTACTCGTGCATATAACATCAACGCATAAAACCAGGCTCGGATGCCACTGTTGGGGAACGTAGTAATTTCAAAAAAAATCCTACGCACACGCAAGATCATGGTGATGCATAGCAACGAGAGGGGAGAGTGTTGTCTACGTACCCTCGTAGACCGTAAGCGGAAGCGTTTTATCAACGCGGTTGATGTAGTCGTACGTCTTCACGATCCGACCGATCCAAGTACCGAACGCACGACACCTCCGAGTTCTGCACATGTTCAGCTCGATGACGTCCTCGCCTTCTCGATCCAGCAAGAGGGACGAAGTAGTAGATGAGTTCCGGCAGCACGACGGCGTGGTGACGGTGTTGGTGAAGAACAATCTCCGCAGGGCTTCGCCTAAGCACTATGAAAACTATGACGGAGGATAAACTAGAGGGGACGGGGTTACCGGCACACGGCTTGGTGTTTCTTGATGTGTCTTGGGTGCTAGCCCTACCCCTCTATTTATATGTTGAGCCTTGGGGTCGAAACTTGGAGTAAAAGCCTCCACAAAGTTGGTTTCACCCGAAAGGCAAGAGTCCTTCTCGGACTCCAGGGCCAGATGCCAGGGTTCCTGGCGTCTGGACCCAGACGCCAGGGACCCTGGTGTTGGGGAACGTAGTAATTTCAAAAAAATTCCTACGCACATGCAAGATCATGGTGATGCATAGCAACGAGAGGGGAGAGTGTTGTCTACGTACCCTCGTAGACCAACAGCGGAAGCGTTATCACAACGCGGTTGATGTAGTCGCACGTCTTCACGATCCGACCGATCAAGTACCGAACGTACAGCACCTCCGAGTTCTACACACGTTCAGCTCGATGACGTCCCTCGAACTCCGATCCAGCCGAGTGTTGAGGGAGAGTTTCGTCAGCACGACGGCGTGGTGACGATGATGATGTTCCACCGACGCAGGGCTTCGCCTAAACTCCGCAATGGTATTATCGAGGTGTAATATGGTGGAGGGGGGCACCGCACACGGCTAAGAGATCTCAAGGATCAATTGTTGTGTCTCTGGGGTGCCCCCCTGCCCCCGTATATAAAGGAGCAAGGGAGGAGGCCGGCCCTAGGAGGGGGCGCACCAAGTGTGGAGTCCTACTAGGACTCCCTAGTCCTAGTAAGATTCCACCTCCCATATGGAATAGGAAAAGAGGAAGGAAAAAAGAGAAGGAAGGAAGGGGGCGCCCCCCTTCCCTAGTCCAATTCGGACCAGACCAAGGGAAGGGGTGCGGCCACCCTTGAGGCCCTTTTCCTTCTTTCCCGTATGGCCCAATAAGGCCCAATACGTATTCCCGTAACTCTCCGGTACTCCGAAAAATACCCGAATCACTCGGAACCTTACCGAAGTCCGAATATAGTCGTCCAATATATCGATCTTTACGTCTCGACCATTTCGAGACTCCTTGTCATGTCCCCGATCTCATCCGGGACTCCGAACTCCTTCGGTACATCAACATACATAAACTCATAATAAAACTGTCATCGTAACTTTAAGCGTGCGGACCCTACGGGTTCGAGAACTATGTAGACATGACCGAGACACGTCTCCGGTCAATAACCAATAGCGGGACCTGGATGCCCATATTGGCTCCCACATATTCTACGAAGATCTTTATCGGTCAGACCGCATAACAACATACGTTGTTCCCTTTGTCATCGGTATGTTACTTGCCCGAGATTCGATCGTCGGTATCTCGATACCTAGTTCAATCTCGTTACCGGCAAGTCTCTTTACTCGTTCCGTAATACATCATCCCGTAACTAACTCATTAGTCACAATGCTTGCAAGGCTTATAGTGATGTGCATTACCGAATGGGCCCAGAGATACCTCTCCGACAATTGGAGTGACAAATCCTAATCTCGAAATACGCCAACCCAACAAGTACCTTTGGAGACACCTGTAGAGCACCTTTATAATCACCCATTTACGTTGTGACGTTTGGTAGCACACAAAGTGTTCCTCCGGTAAACGGGAGTTGCATAATCTCATAGTCATAGGAACATGTATAAGTCATGAAGAAAGCAATAGCAACATACTAAATGATCGAGTGCTAAGCTAACGGAATGGGTCAAGTCAATCACGTCATTCTCCTAATGAGGTGATCTCGTTAATCAAATGACAACTTATGTCTATGGCTAGGAAACATAACCATCTTTGATTAACGAGCTAGTCAAGTAGAGGCATACTAGTGACACTCTGTTTGTCTATATATTCACACATGTATTATGTTTCCAGTTAATACAATTTTAGCATGAATAATAAACATTTATCATGATACAAGGAAATAAATAATACTTTATTATTGCCTCTAGGGCATATTTCCTTCACCTGGCGTGTGGCCCCTGGACTCCGCAAAACTTCCTTTTGCGCTTTCCAAAAACCTCGTGGGCTTTCCCCTTTGGCCCAGATAAAATGTTCTCGTGCCCAAACATTTCGGAAAACATCCGGAACCCCTTCCGATGGATTCCGGAACCTTTCCGGAGATCAAACACTACTATCCACATATCAATCTTTACTTCCGGACATTTCCGGAGTTCCTCGTCATATCCGTGATCTCATCCAAAACTCCGAACAACATTCGGTCACCAACATACATAACTCATAATACTATATCGTCAACGAACATTAAGCGTGCGGACCCTACGGGTTCGAGAACTATGTAGACATGACCGAGACACCTCTCTTGTCAATAACCAATAGCGGGACCTGGATGCCCATATTGGCTCCTACATATTCTACGAAGATCTTTATCGGTCAGACCGCATAACAACATACATTGTTCCCTTTGTCATCGGTATGTTACTTGCCTGAGATTCGATCGTCGGTATCTCAATACCTAGTTCAATCTCGTTACCGGCAAGTCTCTTTACTCGTTCCGTAATACATCATCCCGTAACTAACTCATTAGTTGCAATGCTTGTAAGGCCTATAGTGATGTGCATTATTGAGTGGGCCCAGAGGTACCTCTTCGACAATCGGAGTGACAAATCCTAATCTCGAAATACGCCAACCCAACAAGTACCTTCGGAGACACCTGTAGAGCACCTTTATAATCACCCAGTTACGTTGTGATGTTTGGTAGCACACAAAGTGTTCCTCCCGTAAACGGGAGTTGCATAATCTCATAGTCATAGGAACATGTATAAGTCATGAAGAAAGCAATAGCAGAATACTAAACGATCGTGTGCTAAGCTAACGGAATGGGTCAAGTCAATCACATCATTCTCCTAATGATATGATCCCGTTAATCAAATGACAACTCATGTCTATGGCTAGGAAACATAACCATCTTTGATCAACGAGCTAGTCAAGTAGAGGCATACTAGTGACACTCTGTTTGTCTATGTATTCACACATGTATCATGTTTCCGGTTAATACAATTCTAGCATGAATAATAAACATTTATCATGATATAAGAAAATAAATAAGAACTTTATTATTGCCTCTAGGGCATATTTCCTTCACATAACTCTCATCATCATATGTCTCCAGCAGTTCATTCATGAAAAAACCACAATCGGTACTGTATCAAATAATTATAAAACTATTATCAGCATACACACAAGGAAAAAAAATCAGGATTTGCAAGTTAGCTCAGTACAACTGTGCAGTTACCAGCTATATGAAAAATGTTATGTGACAGATGGATTAAAAAGATCCATGAAAAAGAATAGTTCAAAAATAACAGGTGAATATAAAATATATATGATGACCACGGATATAAAAACACATGTATGAAGTTAGCTTAATGCATTCGCATGGTTACACCATGCACGAAGTATATAAGGATAAAAGCATTATTTAAGATCTTTCAATTAACTTAGAACACATGCACAGTTTAGTTCACAGAGACCTAACTTACAGACATGGAAAAAATGAGCATATAAATAAACACAATTATGGCAGTTAGGTTTAATTCGTTTGAGCAGATTACACAAAAGTTAAATAGACAACAAAGCAAAAAAACAGAAACAATAATTCTAACCGACGATTAGATTTAAAATTAGATAAAACACGAGCTACAAAAGAAAAGAAGCAAAAAGATGTATTACGGGTTTTCCTGCTGGGGCACAACGGCATGTTGCAAACGGAAATGGTCAATGTTTGCCGGATCCAACTTCTTCTTCTTGCGCTCAGACGAGCCATTCCTCCAAAGCTGCTTAATGTTCTTCGCCATCCTGTTTATGACCCTTATGCCACTCTCAGTACCGGGAAGGTGCCAAGAATCAAGCAGCTCAAAACGACGATGCTTAATGTTTAGCGCAACTACACAATAGTGCCCCGCACCTTCCCTGGTAGCTGGAGGGTCAAAGACACCAAAGAGTACAATATCCTTCTTATCCAGCGGCTCATCGGCATAGGCAGAGAAAAATCTGATCAAGTGCCTATTATCAAAGGACCCCTTCCAGATAGATTGCTACAAATGAAGAAACATCTCTGTTAGCTATAAAAAGCTCATGAAAAAACAAGAAAAAAATGAACACTATAATAATGTATATAAGATCTTACCGAAATATGAAATGGAGCCACCATCTTAGAAGAATTTTGGTATTTCGAATGAAGAAGAAAAATTCCTACAGCAGCAACCGCAGTGTTCAGCATGCCACCAACTCTGAAAAACTCAGCAAACTGCTTGACAGTTGCTTTGCAAAACGCATTCTCAAACAGCACCTCATCCCTAGTATTAAAAAAACACGAAAACCTTTTAACAAATGAAAAGAATAAAAATGTTGGGAACAAATCAGAAACGGGGTAAGGACGAAACACAATGATGTTTGGTACATACTTTTTATTCTTGTCCTTCCTTAACCTCATAACAGCAAAGTATAAGTCGTTTGGTACATACTTTTTATTCTTGTCCTTCCTTAACCTCATAACAGCAAAGTATAAGTCCTTCATGCGTTGCACCGCTTCAGGTGTGGCCGGGGTTTGCGTAAAACTGGAGACTGTTTGAGATGAATCTATAATAAAGGGTGAAAAAGGTTAACAGTTAGCAAAATGATACTGAACAGTTAATAAAAAGCAAAGAACACATACACCGATAAGCAGCTGAAAAAATCGCTACCTATCTCATTTATTGACACTCCCAAGTCATCACTATCTGTCTCCTCAGAAGCGCCATCAGCACCAACTTCGTCAACGTTGGGTTCAACTTCAGGCTGAGGCTCAGCACTATAATTACCGCGCATCGCAGCTTTTGAAATTATATCTTTCAGCTTTGCAGCTAACCCCTCGGGAACTTCTACAGGATTCCCTGAAAGTCTCGCAGGAGCAGATGCACCATGGTCAACATTTGATTTGTCTAGCACATGAGACATTTAAAACACTTGCGTCCTTGGGGCCTGCTACAGTAGCATGAGCAACACCACCTGGGTGGGTGTCAACAACTGTAGCATCCTTCAGAAATTCAAAAACAACAGTAGGCTTCGCATCCTTGTTCGATGCACATGCTCCGTCAACAACATGCATTTCGCGGACCGGAATAGGAAATACATCACCTCCGGCTCCAGTGCTTTCAGGCATAGATGTATCCCTCAACACTTGTTTTCCTTCACAACTTGCTGCATGATTGACACCATCACCAACGCCATCCATGACAAACACACTCTCACAAGCACCTTCAGGTGCCTGTCTACCATCAAGCAAACCTGAACCACGATCAACATTGTGAGCGACAACCTGGCTAGATTCATTTGAAGCATGATCTTCAAATTCTAAACCACCTTCAATCGTAACTGATACGTTGCCTTGGCAATCAAAACCAACGTGCTTCCCTTCAGAAATGCCAACACTACCCGGATGAACTTGCTGACCAAGCTTTGGCTCATTAGATTTGTCGCAATCACCTTGGGCTACGGGCTGGTCTGGTGCAAAAACTCCCTCCATATAATCAACGATGTCGTCAACACCCTTGCAACCCCCATCAGAATCACCACCCAGCAAGTCGTCATCAATGGCATTGTCGTCACTAAAATCATGCGGAGGAGATTCAGCAGGGGGCTCTTGCTTCTCATCTTCATCATCATCAGGCGCATTCACAACAACCTGAAAAAAAGCATGCACGCATGATGTTGTGGGGAATAAGGTCAGCAGTTAGCTATCTTGTACAAGACAGTTAATCACCATGCGTAAAAGATGAAAGAGAGAAAAAAATAGAAAAAGATCACCTCACCTCCTCACCCCGTTGCCCGGTACAATCATCGCCACGTACAGGGGCAGACACGTCATTCTTCTGCTTGCTAATCTGACTCACAATAATACGAGCATCATTTTCAAAGCCTTTGCATATGGCATCTTGTTTCTTCTTCAAGTCATTGAAAGCGGTGCAAATGTGTGATGTCACGCTCCGGATACTACCAATGCTAGCAACATCACGCTCTGTAGCCTCCTTCATTGATTCTTCCCTTGGTCCATGACCTTCAAGGAAAATGCCAGCAATGCAGCCCAGCCGATCAGACGTCGTGGGAACTTCAGCGGCCAACTCATCCACCTTCCGTAATAAGCCATCAATCTTCGTAAATACACCATCATCTTCCATGGCATTACTCGATTTTTGTACTTTAAAAGCTACATCTGCATTCTGGCTACAACCAGCCTCATCCTGTGCATGTTGTTTTGGCGCGCAGGTAGGGACATGTGCATCAGGAAAAGCGCGATCACGACTTTGCCCAGGGGAACTTGCTGGCAATATGCAATCTGGTTACGGGATTTCCACTGAGCACATGAAAACAAAATAGGATTCCACAAAAACACAACACACAAAAAAAAAAAGATAGCTACAGAAGTTGAGAACAATGCTTCACGCAGTTAACTCTCTGTAAAAACTCTAACAAAGCAGTTACGTCCACGCATAATTTAAACAAAAGGAGAAAAATAAATGTTAACTTCCAACAAAAATAAATTTGAAAGACAACAGTTAGCTCCACGTGATAGGGGGGGTTAGCTAAAATTTATACACTTAAGAATACTTACAAAAAAACAATTACAAAAAAAACATGTAAGCCATTAAAGTCGCACGAAAAATACATAGAAGATGTAAAGAACACATGAAAGTTGAAAAACTCACCCCAAGTTTTCCAAAAACATAGCCGTCCAAAATTTTCCCACCCTTCTTTACAATATCTTTCAAGAAAATTGAATTTAGCACCTTCTCTGTCAGGAAATTTGCACGCGGAGTCTGCACATGCATCACAGACACGGCCTTCAGTAGGCAACAATCAAGATACATAAGGACTAGCACTACTCCACAACCTTCTGGACCTGCTTGAATGATATTTGGATCTTGCCATCTGATAGCTGCACGCTTTAACTCATCCACTACTAACTGGCAAAAATCCATCGTTGCCATATCTTCAAAAACAATACCATCTAGCATTGCCGCCTCCCTGCCTACACGGACAGCAGGACCTGGGCATATCATCTTTGAAAAAAGGATAGCAAAGAAAACCTTTACAGCAAGCGCATCCTTTGACTCATCGACTACAAGCTGCCACAGAAGCTTTGCTGAAACCCAACTCTGCCTTAAATCTAGCCATTGACTCGTCATGGCCGCTATCAGCTGTCCTGGGAGCTGTGTCATCACCCATGGGGAACCAAAAAGCCTGATGCACGGCTTCTCTGCTGACTACAAGAACTTTATTAGGGCCACAGTCAATCCGCATCGTGGCCGTGTCAATCTTCTTCATCAAGTGGCACATCAGAAGATGCAACACATTGCCCTTCAAGACCCAGTTAAATACACAACCAAAACCAGCCTTACAAAGAATATCTCTATGTCGTGTCTCAAGCAGAGCAGCCGCCTCAGAAACCTCTCCCAAAGAACAGCGAACAGTTACATTGATCCTATCACAAGCACCAGCGTTTGACACCGCAGACTTTGCAACCTTCTTCTTTGGTCCACTCCCAACAACCTTAGGCCGGCGCTTCCTATGAACAACCTACAGAGTAAAACAGGCAAAAAGAAGGCAGTTAGCATGCACACAACACATCAGTTACTTGCCAAAGAAAAATGAAAAATAGAACAAACAAAACATGGAGTAGCACACATACATTAGCCCCGTCGAGCCCAATGCCATCAAAAGAAGGACCTCCTACAAAATCACCTCCAGCTTTTGAACAACGCTTTCCACCAAGTTTAATACTCGGATAGACACGATCAACCACTGGACCACTGGCAATGCGTGGACTCCGACGCGGAGATGGAACAACAGTCTTACTGGCTACACCACTGGCAGGATCCCGTGATGTGCCAACCTGCACACGGACTCCAGCTCCTGTATCCGGAACATGAGCATTGCTGGTGACATTTGAGGTATCAACTAGACCTTTGGGGAGCCTCAACCGCTTCTTCCTCTCATGAGCATCAACTTTCTCTGAAAAAAAATTCCGCTTCTCTAGCTGCCTTATCTCCTCATTCCTTAACTGTTGTGAGACCATATAATCCTGTGTAACAATCTCATTGCCAATGACTGACTGCGATTGCGTATCACACCACACTGGAGTCAGATTGCACAAAAAGTTGTCCCCATCGGAAGCTCTACATGGTTCACATTGGGAGGCGCAACCATGTTGTGCGTCAGTGGGGAATTAGGCGCAACATGTTGGGCATTGATGTCATGGCAAGATTGCATGATGAAATCGTTAACATTCGGCGACGAAATACCTGCACGTTACAGAGCAAAAAATGCACATGAAAAAAAACAGTAAGATAAAAAGATAAAAAATGCAACAACTCAAAATAGCAACTAACAAAATGAGGAAAATTAAATGAATTCGAACAGATTCCCGCAAAAAACCTTCAACACTGTCGGCACCGATATGAGGAGAGCAGAAGACACCATCGACTTTGCACGACTCATTTATTCCACTAGCATTTGCTTTGCTATCAACCATACCACCCCCTTCACCTGCATTCCCACCACCGCCTTCACCATTAACAAGTGACACCTTGGCCAAAGCTACCGCAGCAGCATCAACTACCACTGGCATATTAAGACATGGATGTGAAAAGTTAACAAGATAAATTCGTGATGAACAAGCACATAGAAAAAAAAGAAAAGAGCAGTTAACTGCTTCAATTTCTGAAGTTATCTGCAATAAACTGAAAATATGATGACTAACCATTACCACAGCTGGAAACCCTTCCAATCAAACTCATCACGAGAAAAAAAAAACACCTCATACACCCCGCAGCCTCTACCTGCATACAGAAAACGACCCCAACTTATATAGAAACTTAAGACTGAATACATGACGCATAAATCGAAAAATGGTAATTAATCAAAACAAAATCAAATGCCCCCGCAGCCATAGTACCCGGACGAATTCGGGAGAAAGAAACCACTACACACCCACGCAGCCACTACCTCCCGCCGCCGAAACCCCTAAGAAAACATACCCGGAGAACATGCGAGATCCCCTTGCAGCTCCAACGGCGGGGATGAAGACGACTTCCTCCGCGCGAGGAAGAACAAAAACAAGCCGTCTCGTGCTTCCGACGAATACCACCGCCCGCCGGCCGGTTGGTTAGGGTTAGAAGCGATAGTTGGTGACGGCGCCGCAACGTCTGCCCTATGGCGAAAAAAGCAGTTCCGGCGAGAGAAAATAAAGACAGAGCGCCGCAAATGGAGCAGTTAAGACAGAGAGGCCATAGGAGACGGAGGTGGTAACAGGCTGCACAAGCACGTAAAAAAGCCCATACAGGCCCACAAGCACGTAACGGCGCGGTGGTAACAGTTAGCCCAACTGTACCCCTTCAGTTAGCTCAACCTAACTAATCAAAAGCTGACTTATGTTACTGCAGCCGTTAGTTTCTTTAGATGTTACTAACATTTTTAGGTGGAGCAGTTAATCCATGATATTGTATCAGTTAACTATTAAAAAGGTGAAAAAATCTTTTACTTAAGTAAACATGGAGGTTGGTTTTCCGTGACGTGTCAGTTAAGTGCACGAAGTGCATCAGTTGAGTGTTACAAAACTAAAACAATATAACACTTATACTGTTTAGACCAATTTTTATTGCTTATGGCAGTTAAGTGGGCGAGTTGTAGAAGTTAACTTGAACACTTAAATGCCATGCGCACTCGAGCGGTTAGCCTGACATTGGAAAAAAATAACGAAAGAAAAAAGTTGATATCTTCAATCAAGCAGTTCGCTAGTTCTTAATTGTCGAAGTCCTGACAGTTAGCTATTTCAGGCCCCGCAGTTGGGATTACCCCAGTGAAAAAAAGTACCTTCAGTCCCGCAATTAGCTTGCTGTTAACTGCCGCAATCCCAACAGTTAGCTATTTTCAATAACGGCAGTTAGCTTGATCCGGGAAAACCCAGGGAGGAACAAAAAATAAAGTCTCTTAAGTCACGGCAGTTAGCTATTCTGGTCGAGCAATTAGCTTGTTCATAGTAGTTAACTAGGTGTAATTAACTTTCGCAATCTGAGCAATTAACTTCTGAAAAATTACAGTAGTTATTGTGACATGTGCAAAAAAATAATGATTTTTTTTGCATATTTGGTCCGGCGGTTAACTTGGTGTACTGTAACAATCCCGACAGTTAGCAATTTCAATACCGGCGTTTAGCTCGAACCCCAAAAAAATAAAAAATAAACTAGGTCCGACAGTTAACTTGGTGTGCAATCCGGACAGTTAGCCATTTCAGTACTGGCGGTTATCTCGACCCGGAAAAAAAGAATGAATTGTTTTTAGTATATTTGGTCCGGCAGTTAACAGGATATTAACTGCCCGATCTCCGGTAGTTGGCTACTTCAGACCTAGCAGTTAACTTGAACTGGGGGGAAAGAATAAAAAAATTGTTTATTCGCTACGCCAGTTAGCTTGCTCAGCATGAGGCAGTTAGGTATTCAGCTTGAGCAGGTAGCGTGTACTGTAGCAGTTCATGCAAGAAATGTCAAAAATGGTGTAGTTTTTAGAAAACTGCATATCTAACCAATGGAATATCATATGCATTATTCCGTCGAACGTTTTAATAATCATGACTAAAAAAATGCGAAAAAACGGTGCCAGAAAAAGACCGCCCGCCAGTTAACTTCTATAGTACGAACAGTTAGCTTTGTGTTCTCTGGCAGTTAGGATGGGTTCCTGAATAGCTTATTCAGGAATTGGTTGCAGAATAGATGGGATGTATATATATATATATATCAGTACATCCTACGCAAGTGAGTTAGGATGCACTTGATCCCAGAAAGGTATCTATCCTTTAAACCAGAGGAGTGCTTCAAACTAACAACAATACATAATCTCTACTCTTATAAAAACCGAGTTGGTGATGATGGTGTGCCTGCCATCTTATAATATAGACCGTCTGATCTATATCTGACGGATAGAAAGCAAACTATGAAATTTTTACAAAAGATACCTGCACCTCTCTTCGCATTTATAGATAAGGCCTTGCCTCGTTCATCCTTATCTCCCATGACCTCATTGCTGAGCAATTAAAAAAGAAGTCTCTGGAACAATCTGGTATGGTGGCCGCTGCCGGCGCCATCCATCCCCATGCCTCCGCCTAGTCCGACCACCAGTCACCACCATGCCCCACTCCTCCTCACCTTATCTCTCATCTTTCTCGAGATATCAGTTTTTCGATGAAATTCTCGAGATACCATTTTTCCGATAAAATTCTCGAGATATCATTAGTTTTTACACACGGGATTACTCCTGCATGGGTCAATCACAACAGGTGTTTTGTAAAAAAAATCATCTTGATGTTCCGTGCAATGCACGAGCATCTTGCTAGTATCCAACAAAAGAGGGTCATGCTACAGCAGCAGGATACATGGCTCAGTCTAGATATCAGTACGAATCAAGTTGTGCATATTTGCTGTTGGCATGAACCACATTGCCGCATGTCGGGTTTGCAAAAGCCATCCATTGCATGGAAGCTTGATGCCTTTCACACACTGAAGATTATCTGGCAACAAGCTGTGTCGACGAATCTCTAGATATGGTGATTCATGAAACCCATGGTATGATGTGTAAACACAGCCCCCCCTGGCGAATGGAAGTTGCATAGCACGGTAATCATCGCCGGTGATATGATCGATGATTAGTTGGAGGACGGATAATTGAGCCCGAGGAACATGGAGTGGTTGTCGAGGTTGTAAACCCGCCTCCAGTTGAATACGCCTGGCCCAACGGAGCTGGGATCTTTCCCGAACACGAAGCAGCCATAGCCATCACAGTCACAAACGCCCCAGGCATTGTACTGCACGTGGTTTGATGAAATGGTTTGGTCAATTTGGTACGTGCGAATGAGCATCAAATGACCGCCGTCAGCTAAACGAGCGATAAACCACCACCCATTGACTGGTATGATTCCAGGTACCGAAATCATGAAGGCCAGCGCATTTGCGTCTGTTGCAACAAATCAAATTGGAGACCAAAAGGACAAAAATATACAATCATGTTCAGAGTATGTGTGGAATTAAGATTATTATAATAGTGACACATATCATAGACAGAGAATTGCAATGCCGTGGTCATAACCATACCCCAAGTTAAAAAAATAAGCCAATGGCTTTCATATTCTAGCAATATGTCATGGTTCAAACATCATGTAACAATGAGAGGAAAACAACTATGACATGGCCTACTCATATTCTACCATAGCACTTACTATTGTTCTCATATCAACTCTAAGCAATAACATGCGTTGTTATAAAAATCTTGGAAATGAGAGTAACATATAGCAATCATGAGGTTATACTCATAATATCTATTCTAACAATCATTAGAGGCCAATTGTTCTCATATCAACTCTAACAATAACATGTGTGGTCATAAAAATCTAGGAAATGAGAGGAACATATAGCAATGATGTGGTTATAAACATACTATCTATTCTAAATTTGTAACAATCAACAGGCAGTCATATTCATAAGGTAAATATGAGATGAGATGAAATAGAACAATTACATGACGATAGATTCCACCAGTATAGGCAGCCAATGTGCGTCGACCGCGTAAACAATGCCATCATGCACTATAGCATCAGACAGAAATGGAGGCTCAACAGGATTGACGATGAGCCATAACCATGTATGGTGACCGGATTCCACATAGACTAATCCCATGTTGAACAAGGCAATTAGCTTGTAATCCATGTAGTCTTCTGATGGTGTGGGCACTTCACAGATTACAACCTTTAGCAAACAGAGGTCGAGCCAAAAGCTTGACGTGTCTCGTGCGTAGTAGGCAGGAGTGTCCGCGGGCCGCGAGGCTCGATGGCGGTGGTATCCAACGATGGAAGGGTGATCTCTTGCTGGGTGTAGATATCCACGAGACGCCACGGACTACCGGATTGGTGGATGAGGACAATCCAGTTGGCCTTCATGCCCGCCCAGTAGTGGCCGCGCATGAAGGACATGTGGACGGGTAGTGGTAGCATGTCAAGGGGCACCACGGCAACCTCCGTAGGATGATCAAGTCGGTTTCTGGGCCACCTGCGAGGATCGGGCATCAGCAAGTAGGGTGTCTTGAAAAGGGCCGGCCGGTTGCAGACGAGTAGACGGTACAAAGACACTGAGCATGCGGCCAGACGAACGGTGCTGAGCAGGTCCATACGATTACAGATCTGCTCCAAGAGAACATCAGGGAAGGAATTCCAATCACGGCTCTGTGTGTCAGTCGGTTCTACCATAGGTTTTTTTAGGGTGCTGAGTGATTGGGGTTTTCGGTGCCTGCGAGCCAGCAGGGAAGTGGATTCGGGCGGGCGAGCGAAGAAGATGGCATGTGTGGCCGAGCAGTGAGCGGGGGGATATGGTACGCGCGAGCTACCAAGGAAGATGGCGCGGGCGGGCGAGCAGTGAGCGGGGGGAAATGGTGTGCAGCCAACGATGGGGATGAGAGGAGGAAGAAGAGTGAAAGACGGGGAAGAAAGTGCATTAAATCTCAATTCTACTAGTACTACTACCAGGATATACCGTCCTTCGGAGTGTAAATAGTTACGCCGATGACATGTGGGTCTACCTCAAGAGGGCCCATATGTCAGTTAATGGAGGAGAGAGGTGCGTAGGCGTATTTGCGGAAGCGTGCTCCACTGGTAAGCATGATGGCAGTACTGGGTAAGGATGATTTAGTAACACCAACACGCTGGTTCAGCTTATTAATTAAGTGTCCCATCTGCTGCAACGTGTATTGTCACTTCATTGTGAACACTAGTTGAATAGTTCTTTCTAACCGAGATGGGGAATAATGGATTGCTAAGACTTCCTATCTACAGTATCCCTATGCCTCTACGCTCATCATGTCCAACAAGATGAAACATTAGCCAAGGCACCCGACGCCAATAATGTAGAAGTACTAGTACTACCTCATTTCCGGTTTATAGGGCTCAATTCAAAAATCTCATCAACCAAGGTAGATGGTGAGTGGTGGAATAATTTTTGCAGTTTACAAAAACACTCAATTAATGCACTTGTTTTCCTCAATTTTTTTACCAATGCATTAATTGCAATGCATGCATGCATGCATGCATGAAGTCCATGCATTGGTTAATTTTTCTCTTAATACTTGCATGCAATGATTTAATGCACCTTGAAATCTGAACATGTGGTAGGGAACCATCAAATTGAGAGTTATAAAATGAGAAATCTAAAATTTTGAGATTAGCCCTATAAACCAAAAAGGAGGGAGTAGTATTTTGTGTCAAACTTTGACCATCTACTCCCTCCGTCCAGGTGAATAAGTCATCTTTGGTTGTGCACCGTGACCAAGAAGGAGTGAAAAACAAGAGAACTTAATGTTTATTTGCTAATTAATAGCATTGCTTGCAATGAACTAACCACTTCATGTCGTGTTTGGTAGTCTCGAGTCATTGAAAACATGCACGCCCACATCTCTTATTGGTTGATATGTCAAGAAACAATAAACGAGGTGGGAATTAATGCATCGCGCCTAAGTGTTTTGGGATTATTTGGTTTTCGTGAAGTGACTTATACACCTAGACGGAGGGAGTATTTAACTAATAAAATGTTAATGCATTTCACCAAAAATCATATCACTGGATTCGTATTTGAACATAGTTTTTAATGGTATAGTTTTTTATGACATGCATTGACACTCTGTTAGTTAAATTTACGGTCAAAATTTTACACTAAGTACGAAGTGGACCATTAAACCAGGACAAAGGTTTATATACAGGTCAATAAAAAAATCATCAACCAATGTAGCAGTAAATGATGAGTGCCCGAAGATTTTTTTTTTTCCAAAAGTACTCAATAATGGGCTCGTTTTCCTCAAGAAAATTGTGTTTACGGACGTATTAATTGGAATGCATGCGTGAGGAATAAATGACCAGAACTTTTACACGCATTGGTGTTTTAGTGAAGCTTGAAATATGAACATGTCAATGGGAGGGAGTAAAAGCCTCATGCATGCATGCAAGCATGCATGCAACATGCAACACTCACACGTACACATCCACGCACGCAACACTCACGCATCCTTGCGGCACACAACACACAACGCAACACACATGCTCACGCTCAAGTGCTCAATCTACTCCCTACGTTCGTGAAAGACTGTACATATAGAGATTTACACATGGACCAGGAGGAACCGGAATTTCATGGCATAATTAATGCCCAAAAGTAGCAGACTTATGTGTGCATGCGACCATTGAGAGAAGAGGATTAAATGAAGGTTGTTGCATGCTGTAATTAAGGATAGACATGTAGCCTATAGCTAGAGCACAAGTTGGTGCATTAGTAAATCAATATCGGTTAGATTAAAGGCTAAATGCATGGGAAGTGTAGATGTACACTCTTTGTTTTTGAGCCAATGTACACTCTTTGTTGGAAGACCGAGGGAGTACACGCGCATGCACTCACATACACAACCAGGGTGGTTCGCGCGCAAGGGTTGGACTCCTGTCACGCCTGCGTAAAGTTTTGTTTAACTGATTTCTTTGCTTTGCCAACTAACAGGTGGGACCCAGAAACCAGGTGTCAATTTAACCAGTTAACAAAGTGCCACGTCGACTATGTGGCCGGTTAGTAGGTTGCAATACAATTCTCTATGATGAGCTAGTGATCGTATAATCACCGCAAAACTATATAGTGACCGTAAAGAGTGTATTGTTACATACGTTGACCGCCAGTGTATTTTTCTCATTTCAAATTAAGCCATATTAACCGGAAAGGATGCAGTATGGACTAGTACTAGTACTCCTTTGATGTGTCCCGTTAACTCACAGAACGAGGAGAAGCTTGCTTACTACACCCTCTCCCTCGCCCACGAGCGCAGTGGCTCGCAGGACGAGGAGAGGGTTTTGACTACAGCGCCCTCTCCCTCTCCCCCGCCCTCGCAGTGGACGTGCAACAGTTCAATTGGTGTCAAATTGCCAGAAGCATATTGTACTGTAGTATCATCATTGTTGAACCTTCCGAAGAGGCGAAGAGCCAAGTGCAAGGTTCACACGAGTATGAAATGTTGAACCTCCCGAAGAGGCAAAGAGCCAAGCGCAAGGTTTTATAGTAGTTGTCGTCCTAGTAGGAGTACTACAACTATAGTGAACGATGCTACTGTATGATGCCGCCACGTCACCTATATCCAAAGTTGTGCCACCTTTTTCTTCTTCTAAAAGTGCGTGTTGGAGCCCATGCAACAACCACACAAGTTGCACATACACATAACACATTTACTAGTAATAAATTCTAAAGGACAAATGCCAGTATGCCACACAAGTTCATCTCCACTTCATGTGATAAATTTGTGCATGACTAGTCTACATATATTCACAGCGCTACCGTTCACAATTTACCATACTCCACTTACATGTTATAGATGGGCTACATGTCCTCCTCCAGGTTCCAGTCCCAGGTGTTCTTCACGGATGGCACGATCCATAGCGGTGGGCAACGGGAATCATTGTCGCAGCTTTCTAGTCCAGTTCCACACGATGGAGACTCATCCAAGCTGAAGCGGCATAAATCAGGGATAGCGTGTCCCAGCATGTCGTTCATCAGGCGGTGCACTGAAGACACAACCATGCTTCATTAACGGCAGGCCTTCGGTGTCGTGCACGGAAGGGGGCATCCGCTTCACAATGGGGTAGCTGTCCCCAATGAAAAGCGAGTACTCTCCAAGAGTGTTCCTCGGCACCCACGTAGCATCACGGTGGTCGAACTCGGCGATGTTCATCTGGTACACGCGACATCTTAGATCCTGACACATGGTGACGTACATAGCCAAGGTCCATGCATAATAATGTTGTGCTCAAATATGGCGGTCAGTAATACTGTGGAGCAAATAGTACTACTCCGGTATAGAGGAAGTAAGATAACCGGCTTATTATATATAGTCACTCTTGGCTACATGGATGAGATAATAAGACATGGAAAAACAAAAATGGTGGGAGCTAGTGGGTTCAAGTCTTCAAGGGCCTAGCTAGCTATATGCGTCCTCCAAGGTAAAAAGTACTCCTACTATCTATACCAATATAAAAAGACCCAAAGGGGCAGATCCAAACCGTCTCTGCCGTCAAATCATGTGATCTAGCGGTTCAAATCGCTCCAATGTTGAGCAGCAAACACGTTTAACACTCTAATTACCCACCACTGCCATTGGTTATAAACATATTCAGACTCAATGCTATCCCACGAAATCAGCCATGTAATTAATATCTTACCATTCCCGCGAAGAAAGCAATTAATATCTTACCAAATATAAATGTGCCATAAATATACCTTACCTAATCTAACATGCCACTAATATCCTACCTAATACGTGCATTGCACGTACTACTCTTACTAGTAAGTAATACAACAATGAAAGAGAAAGCGAGAGGGTTAAAAAAATATAATACTAAATTGTACTACTAGTACAGTAAACATGTCCCAGTCAAGAAACGAAAATAACTAACAAGTACTACTACTCTAGTACTCTAACACACAGCAATGAGAAAATGGAATACCTAGGTAGATGGTGATCGTCCGATCGTGGTAGATTGTGTGACCATGTTGCACATTAGTGGTACCATGGGTAACGATAGCTAAGATAGTTGATCCCAATATGCCAAAGTCAGCTACAAGGTTCCAGGTTAGACCGAATCACGGATGCAAATGCACATCCAGGATCGGCGATCTTTTTTTGATCGGGGGATGACCGGTGCCTGCAAAATAATGGAGTACCGTTAGGGATGCAAATGATGGTTTGTGCATTCCGATGGTAATCCCGTACCGTAGGATGACAACCAGATGAAACAAGTCCCCTGGCTTGTCACCGCGAAGATGCGGCCTAGATGGCGCATGGCGTCTTCAAACATGTAGGGGTACAAATCTGCTACGGCCAACATGCGCCAGCCTCTGCCGTTACTGCCTCTTGTATTGATGGCAATCCTTATGTCAAACACCGCGATGAGATAGTAATCGTCGTAGCCGCGTCGCTTTGTCGGCGGGTCCACAATTACTATCTTCTTCAATCTCATGTAGGCATCATCATACGTATTCAAGCCCAGCCAGTCTGGAAGGCTGATCCCAATGGTGGAGAAGGGGTCTATGAGAACGACCGCACCACTGTGGATGTTGTGCAAAATGATGGTGGTATCCGGCCGGAGGTATGCAAGCCAATCTTTGTTGGCACCGACCCAGACCTATATATAAGACGGTGGGCAATGGAGAAATTACGGGATGGAAATGGAATAACTAAGTACTACATGATCAAACTCCATGACTGACCTGCTCATCGGACAAAATCCGATTACCTCTCAACGTCGGCAACTCTAGCGAAGTCAACGTGCAACCATGGCCAGTGAGCGGTGGACTGTTTGAAGGATTGTCCCATAGAAGAACCTTCTCCTCGAGGACGCATGGAAGACCAACAAGCATGGCCTTTTCCCAAGCCTGTTTAAGCATCGTCTTAAAAAAGTTGGTGTAGGAAGCACCGAGTCTTGCGGCGGTGAGGACGTCGGAGCGGCGTGTGATTTCTCCCAGAGGATCGTCGTCCAAGGTCTCCCAGCCCCGACGAGGAGAAGAACCGCCTAGCGAATCCATGGGAGCAGCGACGAACTGCCTTCTCTTCGGGGGAGGGGAACTGGCGAGGAGGAGATAGGAGCATAGTAACCGCAGGGCCTCGTCCCTTCGCTAAGGAAATTATGCGGGCATGCATAGTGGTAGTGCCTCGTGCCCCGTGACGGTGAGGCTATTATTTACTACGTACTTGTACTGTAGCAGTACTAGTACTACTTTCTCAACTAGTAGTGCGATGTACTGTACTTCTAGTATAGTGCACCAGTTTTGAACTCTTGAATCTCAAGGCCAAGGAGCTACAGTTGGAAGTGGAGAGTACTGCTGTTCTCTAGAACCATCGCTGTACTATCAATGCAGGGAAAGTACACCTGCGTAGTGGGTACTCTCGGTGCTCTATTCAAGCGCGTAGCTGGCCTACTCAGCCAATCCTCTCGTGCACACACTAGCAGCCTATTTATCAGCGACAGTTACTGCGGGGGCAGAACATTTGAGTTATTTGATACAGTGAGACTAGGCTTTTCGCTTCCATTTGTGGAGGTGTAATGGATCTCGTCGAAATTTGTTAGTAGTTCCTTCTTTATGAATGAGATGAGGCAAATCTTTTGCCTCCGTTTCAAAACAAAAAAAACACGTCAAGAGGAATTTCTTTTATAGAGCTGATAATAGAGTGAAGTCCATGCGTGCAACGCCACAAGCTACAGAGTAGTAGAGTACTAGCACTTTGCATACAGAGCCATATTACATAGTTCCCAATGCCGTGCCAGGCTTTTCCGGCTCCTCGGGCTTAATTAGGTGGCGCTAGTTTAAATATGCTAGCTGATGAGGAAGCTGCAAGCGAGGTGCGGCTAGGGCGAGCACGCATGCGAGAAACTTTGCATGGTGTGAATTGATATATAGGAGTACTACTCTAGTACGCTAGCCTTGAGATGATGGGAGGGAAAAACCGTTCACGTGGCTGGGCTATCCAGTGCACCTAGATTGTGGTGCGACACGTCCGTTCGACTTCAGAAGTCAAACTACCAGTGTACAATATTGGCTCGCAGCAAACTTACTATTTAAAAAAAAGGCCGCCGTGCGTTCGGCCAGGATCGAACCCACGAAACGAGCTATACACTCCCGCGACCACTAGTAGTACTCGTTGGAGTACAACGCAACCTAGAATCTCCTTTTTCGCTAGTACATTATTCCTTACAAGAAACCACTAATAATGCCAAGAAACTACTACCACTTGCATACGTGGCAGACTTAAGATAAGACTACCTTATCAACCATTGTATATGCCACCAACCAGCCCTACCAAGAAATGACTACTCTACAAAGTGCCGTTATAGGCACGTTTCAACCATGTTGCCCCTTAAGTCAACGCCTTCTATTCGACCGACAAGTTAGGCGTTATGACTTGTGGGACCTACATGTCAGTCAGGACAAAAATCCCTGAGTGACCTCCTACCTCCGGCCCGTCCACCTAGTCATCCTCGGCCATGGGACGCAGCTACCGCCGCCGGCAGAAGGCGAGGTCAAAACCGTCGGCGGTGCGGAGCCCATCTTGTGGCAGCCCGGATGCCCGCTCCGTCCGGCGCTCGTGACCGCTAGCTAGCCAAGATAGCACACACCCTACTGGATGCATCCAGCTGCTTGTCTGCAAGGTTTGCTAGCTAGGTTAGCACGGCGGTGCGGCGGCTTGCTCGTGCGCGCCGCTCTAAGGCTAACCATCTAGCTCGAGCAAGGCCAGTGCGGTGGCTTGCTCGCGCGTGAGTCACGCTCGGGCCAGCCAGCCAACCAGTGTGGAGGCCAGCGCGGCGTCCGGCCCGTCCGGCAGAGCAGCGGCCAACTCGCTCATCACCGGCGCCACCGACGAACACGCATTAGTACTATTTGAAGTAATGTTCAAGAAAAATAATGATTTGAGGAGGAATAACAAGATAGAAGGTCAGATGTGGGTCCCTCGTGTCAACGGTCAAACAAAATGTGTTGGTTTAAGCTACCTCGTCATCATGGACGTGTGGGCCAACCCTGTCATAAACGGGTTTAAACGAGCCTAATCGGCACTAGGTAGTAGTTTTTTGGCACGGATTAAGAAATTTTGGGTATGATTTTGCTATTTTTTGTACAATAGTTTCTTCCTAGGGCTGGTTGAAAGTGGTAGTTTTTTGTTAAATACTCTACATACTGTAAGTAGGAGTGAAAGTTAAGCTTTGGAAGCCAATAAGCAAGGCTAGTTACATAGTGCCTATTATGTTTCAAACTTGATAGAAAACACTCTAATTTTGATAGAAAACACTCTAATTTGATATACATATATCACTAGAGATATATTATGTTTCAATCATAATATATTCCTTGGGCTGTTTTGGTGAGGTGAGGGATGTGGTTGGTTTTAAGATACTAATTACGGGTTTTTCTGCAAATTGGTGGAGAAGTGGTGTTGGTGAGAAAAGGCAAGAACTTACCTCACAGTCGTCAGATGATCTAATGGTTAGAAATGACGGTTGGCAGACACACCATCATCACCAACTAAGTCTTATGTAGGAGTACTAGTAAGATGTCCGTGCATTGCATGGAACATCAAGATGCATTTTTTTATAAAACACCTATTGTGATTGACCCATGCGGGAGTAATCCCATGTGTAAAAACTAATGATATCACTACAAAAAAAGGCACATCCGTGACTTTTTGGGTCAAACGAATTTTTTCCTGTCATACTTATGACACTTCTATGACGATTGTGACAAAACCTGGTATCATCATAGATGTGGTGGGCTCCTACTTCTATGACAAAAAATCATGACAGAAGATGGGCTTTTCGTCCTCGGCATGCCATAGATGCAGCTGCATGACATTCTTTGGGCCGTCCATGACGGAAAAAACCGTGGTAGAAGCGAGGACGAGGAAAATATCGGGGAGTTCCCGGTTACGGTGGGTGGTCGGGGGCCGAGCGATGCGCGTTTCTCTCGTATGTACGCGCGTGTGTGCGAGGCGTTGGGCTCTAACTGAACCCGAGCGATTGCACTACAGGCTACGCGTTACTGAACTCGAGCGATCGATCGATCCCTTGCTGTTAACTAAACCCGAGTGATTCCTTCGCTACTGCTGCTAACTGAAGCCGATCGATGCTGCCTCTGGATGAACAGTGAGCGTTGTTGGGGGGTTTGGATGAACAGTTGCCAGTGAGGGGTTGGATGAACAGGACCCCGTGGTAGCAGAGGCCGTTGCCGCTTGATGAACAGGACCCCGATCTATCGAGCCGGTGGAGGACTGGATGAATAGGACGACCCCGTGGAGGGCTGGTTGAACAGTAGCCGGTGGAGGGCTGGATGAACAGTAGCCCGTGGAGGGGTGGTTGAACAGGACCCCATGGAGAGGGCTGGTTGAACAGTAGCCGGTGGAGGAGCGCGCGGTGGAGGCTGGATGAACAGGAGCCCGTGGATGAACAGTCGCAGGTGGAGGCTGGAGGAGGTCGACGGTGGATGAATAGTAGCCCGTGGAGGCAGTCGACGGTGGATGAACAGTAGCCCGTGGAGGCAGTCGATGGTGGAGATGAACAATATCCCGTGAAGTCCCGTTTTGCGATACGCCACACCCCTCCCGATGAATAGGACCCCCGTTTCGACCGTAGCGCTCCAAGACAAGTCCGTTTCCTCTGTTTTGCGGTACGCCACACCCCTCCCTATCAACAGGACCCCGTTTCCACCGTAGGAGGTCCAAGAGAAGTCCGTTTCCTCCATTTTGCGGTACACCAGACCCCTCCCGATGAACAGGATCCCGTTTCGACCGTGGCCGGCCGAACACAAGGCCGTTTCCTCCGTTCTGCGGTACGCCTGGCCTCGTTTACATCGGTTGTTCCATCCAAGCCGGTTGGCTCCCGATGAACACGAGGACGCATTCCGTTCCGACCCAGCCGGTTGCCTCCCCATGATCACGACGACGGCGCAACTTCTCTGTTTTGACCCAGCCATGTACACGAGCCCTGGGCGTACGTATGCGCGAGTAGGCGTTCGAGACCCCGCCCATATGCACGTACGTGGCCGTATTTACTTTCTTGCACCCTGGCCGTTGTACGTACGTGTACATGCTATGTGCGCGCCTCTACTACGACACGTGCCCTTCCTTACTTGGCCACGGTTCATCGCTGCAGCCTGCAGACAGACCGATCGACCAATATGTACGTACACGTTCACCACCAGAATGACAACGCTACGTACGCTTCGATCAGGTGGGTCCCGACTGTTAGGCACTTCCTTGTGTGCGAAGATGTAGCTGGTGGGTCCCAGCAGTCAGGGGGAAACGTTTTTTTCGTGAAATACGGTGGCCCGTCCGATGGGTCCCTGCTGTCAGGTGGAGGAATCATTATTTTCCGCGTAATAAGGAGGCACTTCCTTGCTGCGGCCGTGGACCCAGCTGTCAGCCTCTCCATGTATAGTACTCTTCCGATGGAAGTCGGTCGTTGACCACATTGACCACACCGCGCCGAGAGCACCAAGGTGGTGGACGATGGCGAGGCCTAGGAAGGGGACGACGCGGAGCCGCGGAAGACGCGACAGTGGATGCCCACGTGGAGAGGAGTACGAGGGTTCACTGGTTCAGCTGCGGTGTGAGGCTGCCGTCGCCGCAGGGCCTGGCCAGCGGTGGGAGTAGTAGGGGGCGGTGAGGCCTTCGCGGTAGCACAGCCGTCCACGGGAGGCAGGAGCAGGCGGCATGACCGGCGCTGCTTTGGGCGGCTGGAGCAAGAAGACAAGAGGTTGCAGAAGTACTACGGCCGTTGGATGGACATCGTACGTCACTGGAGCTAGAATCGTTCATATTGACTAAGTTGACATAGCCCTCCGTCCTCGTCAACTTAGTAGGCCCACATGTCAGCCTCCCACTATGCTGGGTCCCAGCTAGTAGGGGGGAATATTCATTTTTTGTGCGTAATAAGGCGGCAATTCCTTGCGTACGAAGATATAGCTCGTGGGTCTAACCTGTCAGCGGGGGGGACATTTTTTTCACGAAATACAGAGGCCCTTCTGGTGGGTCCCAGATGTCAGGTGGAGGAATCATTATTTTGCGCGTAATAAGGAGGCATTTCCTTGTGTGCGGCCATGTACCCAGCTGTCAGCCTCTCCACGTAAAGTCAACGTCCGATGGATGTTGTTTGTTGACCTTGTTGACCACTGCGCCCCAAGAGCACCAGGGCGGTGGACGACAGCGAGGCCTAGGAAGGGGACGACGCGGAGCCGGGGAAGACACGACAGTGGATGCCCACGCGAAGAGGTGTATGAGGGTTCACTGGTTCGGCTGTGGTGTGCCTACCGTCGCCGCAGGGCCTGGCAAGCGGTGGGAGTAGTAGGGGGCATTGAGGCCTCAACGGCAGCATAGCCGGCCACTGGAGGTAGGAGCAGGCGGTCTGGCCGGCACTGGTTTGGGCGGCTGGTGCAAGAAGAGCAGCGATTGAAGAAACAGCAGGACCATTAGATTCAAATTCAACGGTCACTGCTGCTAGGATCGTTTGTTGACTAAGTTGACAAAGCCCTGCGTACGCGTCAACTTAGTAGGCCCATAGGTCAGCCTCCGAACCGGTGCGCCCTAGATGTCAGTGGAAGGAATCATTTTTTCGCGTAATAAGGAGGTAGTTGATTGTGTGCGGCCAGGCCAGTGGAGGGAGTAGGGTGGGCCGGTGAAGCCTGCGCAGCATGACAGCGGGCCACAAGAGGAGGGAGCAGGCAGTCCCGCCGGCGCTGGTTTAGGCCGCTGGAGCAGGAAGATCAGAGATTGAAGAAGCACGTCGGTCGTTGGATGGACATCCAACAATCACTCCTGCTAGAATAGTGTGTTGACTGACAAAGCCTTGCGTAAACAAGTCAGCCTCGAAATTTGTGGCGTGTACAACCCATTTGCTATTATTTTTATAAGTTTTACTCATTTTCTAATTCATATGGAATTTATTGCAGCCCATTTTCCATTTTCAGAATTGCTACCCATTTTCTGGTCAGTACCAAGGTTAAAAAATTGAACTAAAAATGTGCGAAATTTTGAAAATTCACAATTTTTTGCTGGGGAACAAAATATTCTCAATAAAAAAATTATTAGCCATACTAAAATAAATTAGTACTATGTCATGTTAAAATCCAATGTAATATAAAATATAAGTGAAGAGAAAAACAAAAAAAGAAACTAATTTTCCCATTTACTTTTAACAGATACTGACCAAACTCTTTGGCTAGGCCGGAATGCATCCCTCCTCGTCTTGAAAGATTTGCAGCCCAGTAAGTCGAAGAAAACAAATAGGCCTAGCTTGGGTATTCTTCAAAAAGAAATAGTGGCCTACCTATTTTCCCAAAGAAAAAATTGCTGGGCTGGTCATGTTGTTAGACGGGCCACAGAGACCGCACAACCTAGTTTATAGCCCGCTCCTCCAAACAAATCCTCAAAAAAAATTATGCAATTCTGTCACTAATTGACTATACGTTGAAAATGATGTGGGTCCCAGATATCAGCAGGGTGGATTAGAGTAAAAAACGAGGGGTGCATCTGAGTAGTAAAAGAGGCGCTTTGCTTGTGTTCGGGAGTGGACCTGGTGGGTCCGTACTGTCATACTCACATCTACATTCCTCTCCTGATTCATTATGCTGACAGGGCCGGACGGTGGCGCCGCGGCGAGTGCACCAAGGCGGAGGATGAAGTGCTGTTGCCAATGTGCTAGGCTGAGTTGGACATTCTTATTGAAAAATATAAATGGACCGGAACTATTTACGACGTTGACTACGATTTGCATGGGTCCACTGGTTGCAGGAAGATAATGGTGGGAGAAAGAAGACTGGTCGCTATCTTTGCCTAAGAATTATATCGACTGAATGTAACGACACTATCATAGGAAATAATATCCTCCTGCTAAATCGTGAATTTAAAGAACTGGTGCATGAGCATTTAGCTTTATTTATTTATGTTTAGGGGACCATGAACATGTACCTGGGCCGGATTCATGTGAGCGCCTCCCTTCCAGTTAATTATGGGCTCCTCTATTGGGCCTTAATCAGTGGGCTGCATGTTATCAACAAGTGGAAAATGTGTTCCGTATGAAAAATAGTATGCACTACGTACGGTACGGGGCACTAAAGGATCGGACCGTGCAACGACTTCCAAAACATTGTGTTTTTCGTTCTAACAACACATTTATTCAACCAACAGACGAAATATACTACTGATTGTACATTGAGAACAGTAGCAACAGCAGCAACCAGGGCTGGGGGTGCAACAGAAGCAGTAAGCAGGCCAGAAGAGTAAAGACGCAACTCTCTCTTCCAAACCAAACATCAGCCATCATTAAAAAGGGCTACCAAAAAAGAACAAGTGTATGCATCAAACTAAATAAAGATCCTACTACACCAAGTGTATGCATCTAACTAACTGGCTCAGTTAGACGTTACTATTTATTAAGCTATGGAGATTGGCTCACAGCTTGAACCAGATGGGTGCCTGACGGGGGGAAACTCCAGCCAGCAGGTCGAAGTTTGATACTTGCGACCCTCTCTCCTACTTTGGGCTGCAGAGCGTGGTGGCACATATCAGGGTATGGTGCATGTAGAGACGCATGGTATGCTGTGTACACACAGTTTTGCCTGATGAACAAAACTGCGCTGCCATCATGATCCTTGCCGTCGGTTATCTCCGGGTTAATCGGATAATTCAGTCCGAGAAACAGAGAGCGTGTACCAAGGCTACTTAGCAGCCTCCAGTCAAAAATTTCTGAAGGCCCAGAGAAGCTGGGGTCCTGCTCAAAGACCTTGCAGTGACTGTGATTGTATTCTGCGAAACAACACGTCCGGTACATGCGAACAATCATCAATCATTCGCCGTCGTCTGATCGAGCCAAGAATCACCTGCAACTGCCATGCCGCTTTTCTTTGAAAGGTTCTGGGATTAGGAAGGGTAGGGACACCAGGCGGCCTACAACATCATATCAAGTTGGAGTCAAATAAAAAAAGGGCTCTTAATGTAGTCAATCTTAAGAACAACAAGTTATGAGCGTGAATATTTTTCAGTAAATGTTGACAGTAATATAAGCAAGCCATCATGATATCATAGGAAAGTAACATACTACTGTAACAGCTGTTTGTAGCGATGACTGGAGTAGGCCAGCAATACGTCCAGCCATAGAAGGAGTCAACAGTGTAAATGAAGCCCTTGTGTTCAATGGCATCAGAGAACCATGGAGGATGTATGATCCTGTGATGGACGTGCAGATTTATCCACTTACCGCAGTGACCTGTCAGATAGGCGAGACCGCGGTTGAAGAACGCAATTAGCCTGAAGTCTTTATAATTCGCAGATCTTGTGGGCACTTGGCAGATTACAACCTTGAGCAAATCTAACTTGGTATCATGTTGGCTACTGTAAGATTCTGAGTATTCTGGGCCGCGGTGCCAAAGCAGTGCAGTGTTAATCGAAGGAAGGGGGATCAATCACCGGGTGTAGACCTCCATGAGCTTCCAGCTGCCGCCACCGTCGATGAGCACCATCCAAGACGTGTTCATGTCGACCCAATACATACCGTTAATGTAGTTGAGGGTGACGGGGAGCGGATCGTAGTCAAGAGGGTTGATGCTCGCCACCCTACGGTCGTTATGCTGCATGACACGCTGTTTTTGAAGATCAGGCAGCATCAACAAGCAAGGATCTGGCTTAAAAAGCTCTGGCCTGTGGGCTTTGAGTAAACGGTACAGCCCCGACGAGCACGCAGCGAGCGGCATGGTACTGAGATTGTCCACAGCGAAACAATGAGCTTGATTACCTTTGTGGGGAGCGAATTCCAGCCACTCTTTCGGCAGACGCTACTCAGTTCTGCCATTGTTAGTGCTTGGGTTTCGGAAGAGGGGGCAGGCGCCTTAGCGGGGATGGAAGATTGGACGATTATGTGCGGACAAGGATGGAGAAGCAAATATGTGGTGCGGGAAGTGGACATGTGATGATGACTACAGCACGCCGCTTGACTTACGAGACACGTATCAGCAGCGTAGGGTCATATTGATTCCAGACAACTTGCTTGAGTGATCACAGTACTGGTACTCCCTACAGTACCTACTACTATGCCCTAACTTGCTTGACTAGAGTAGTAGTGGAGCAGGACTCTGCTCTACTACTAGCACCGGAGGATTAGTATATTCTAATCTAAAATAGTTACAAACTTCAATGCCCGAGCGTGGAACGACTACGAACCGCCATCGGTGCTAACATGGCAGCCATGGCAGTTGCAAACGCCCGCGATGTAGTAACAGTATGTGTGTAAGGGTGGCGGTTTTGTCAAATACTATGGCTTAAAAACATGCCACCATCGGATGGAAATCTGACGGTTACGTGGGATTCTCCATGATTGAGCTCGTGGCGAACAATCGCCAGATATCTTTACTAAAAGAAGGATAAAACAGCCGGGGCTATAACTTGCACCGGCTGACCACTAACAATGATACTAACATAGTTGTAAAATGGTCAAAGACCGTGTCTACGTGGTGTTTGAAATTATATGCAAAAAACTAGCAAGATGCACATGCATTGCATGGAACATCAAGATGTATTTTTTACAAAACACCTGTTGTGATTGACCCATGCAGGAGTAATCCCATGGGTAAAAACTAATGATATCTCGGTAATTTTATCGGAAACATGGTATCTCGACCATTTCATCGAAAAAATGATATCTCGAGAAAGATGATAAATAAGGTGAGGAGGAGTGGGGCGTGGTGGTGACTGGTGGTCGGACTGGGCGGAGGCATGGGGATGGACGGCGCCGACAGCGGCCACCATGCCAGATTGTTCCAGAGACTTTCTTTTTTAATTGCTCGACAATGAGATTGTGGGAGATAAGGATGAACGAGGCAATGCCTTATCTGTAAATGCGGAGAGAGGTGCAGGTATCTTCGCAAGCTCTCTCTACACGTTTCATTCACACATTGGGATGTGTTCAAAATGTTGCTTTCAAATGGATGATGTAGAGTTATGGTTGGTTTTGTTGCATCCTACAAAGTAATAACTATGAAATGCATTTAGATTCTCATTTGATTGGGATTCTGTGAGTTTGAGCATATTGTGAAGTACTATAGACCCTGTATACATCTTGGAATTCAACAATGATTGTAACTATTGAATTGTATAGACCATCACATTCGAAGTCAGTAGCCTAATATATTTATTTCACAATTACAACAAATGATTAATTCACTACAAACTAAGAAAACAAATGTGTACTCCCTCTGTTTTTATTTAAGTCCGCGTATTGGCATTGGTCAAAGTCAAGTTTTGTAAACTCTCAGAACGTTTATAACAAAAAATATTAACATATACAATAACAAATAAATACGATTAGATTCATGGGACAATTGCATTTTTACCCCTAGTTGGTTCCTACCCACGGGTTTTGCCCTTACTTTTTCCGTCGTGGTCCCTCGAATGCCCTTTGACCGTTTGACCAAAACTTTGAAAATTCATAACTAATTCATATGAACTCAGAAAAATGAAAATAAGATATCAAAATGTTCAGATAAACATTACCTTTATGTGCATATCATTTGCATTCAGGACAAAAGCACCCTTTAAACTACCTGAGGTAATTAACGCTATTAACATTATTAAAAATAAAAAGGTATAAACAATATTTTTTCATGAATAAAAATTACATGCAAATGTATGTGATGTTTTTTGAACATGCAGATATATTATTTGCATTTTTCTGGGTTCGTATCATCTTGTTAAGAATGTTCTAACGACTTTGACCATTATTTGGAAACTTCATAACAAGTTGATATGAACTCACAAAAATGCAAATAAGATATCAGGATGTTCAGAAAACATCACCTACATTTGCATGTAATTTTTATTCATGAAAAAAATAGTGTTTATACCTTTTTATTTTTAATAATGTTAATAAAATTAATTACCTCAGGCAGTTTAAAGGGTGCTTTTGTCCTGAATGCAAATGATATGCACATAAAGGTAATGTTTATCTGAACATTTTGATATCTTATTTGCATTTTTCTGAGTTCATATGAATTAGTTATGAATTTTCAAAGTTTTGGTCAAACGGTTAAAGGGCATTCGAGGGACCTCGACGGAAAAAGTAAGGGTAAAACTAAGCAAGCTCGAAAAGTAAGGGCAAAACCCGTGGGTAGGAACCAACTAGGGGTAAAATGCAATTGTCCCTAGATTCATTATTGAATGTACTTTCACATCATACATATCTGTTACGGTAAATGTTTATATTTTTTTATAAACTTGGTCAAACTTTAGGAAGTTTGACTTCGGTCACACCTAATATGCAGAGTTAATAAAATCGGAGGGAGTACTAGTAGTTACTAGTACTACTCGCTAGTTGCTTAGCCCAATCACCCAACACGCCACACGGGGAGTTCAGTGTCACAAAATTTTGAGGTCGGCGGGACAATCTCCCGCGACCCTGATTCGAGCAGTGCGAAGTTACCATCATAACCTTCGGAACAGGTGTACAGATTACGCTTGGTAGGGGCCTGTTTTCGTAACTTCAGGTTCACCCTACCCAGCCAACCCCACCCCGGCACCCAGAGTAGTACACCTGAATAATCCCCATTTTCTATCCCCACACCAAAATAGACTTCTCCACGGCACCGCAGCCTTCGTGCTCCTCCCCTTCTCCATCGGCGCACTCGTCCACCGCAGCGCATCTGCCTCATCGACGACCTCGTACGTCGCACTGGAGCCGGTCCACCGTCGTCGTCGTACACGGAGCCTCTTCCCCGGCACCATCTTCCACGGTCTCGGATCTGCTTCCCGGAAGCCGACGCCAAGCGTAGAAGCACCACCGTCGTGGACAATGAACTGACTCCCATTGCCGACCATGATGCACAGAGGCCGCCGCGACCATCGTTCTCCTCCTCGATTGGTAATGTGTGTATTGAATCACTTAGCAATACATGTGCAGTTCCATTTTTGTTCATACCTACCCTTCAAATTGCCTGGTTGCTATTGTTCCCGTAAAAGTAATTGGTTACAGCCTCCATTGTCCAACAGAATATCAGCTTGTAATTGTGCGTCGCTCCTGTATCGCGCTGTGCTTGGGTAGGTTCTTCATCTGCAACCAGTAGTGTGGAAAATGATGGAAAGTTTTTTAGAACTAGCAAGATGCCCATGCGTTGCACGTAACATCAAGAGGCATTTGTATGAGTAGTTTATCTTGTAGGAGAAAAGGATGAACAAGGGAAGGCCTTATTTGCAAATCTGGATAGGGGTGTGGGTATCTTTCTTCAAAATTGCCATAGTTTCCTTCCTATCCGTTGGATATAAATCGGACGGCCTATATTGCAGGATGGCAGGCACACCATCATCACCAACTCTGTTTTTTAAAAGAAAAAAAGAAAGTAGAAAAAAAGAGTAGAGAGTAGAGAAGTAGAGATAAATATTGAATATAAAATAAATATAACAATAGAGAAGAGAGTAGAGATAAATATTAAATATAAAATAAATATAACAGTAGAGAAGAGAGTAGAGATAGCAGGGACGTCGGGAAAGGATCGCGTGCGCACGGGAAAAGCGGCCGTGCGCCGCTAGTTTTGGCGCACGGCGTCCAGTGCACTTTATAAAATCCAACGCCCTCCCACCACTCCGTGCCTTGCCACCGCTCTCTCCCCGCTCCGCGCCTCGCCACCGCTCTCTCCCCGCTCTTTCTCGCCTCGGCGCCGCCGCGCCACCATGCCGCCGTGTCACCGGGAAACTTGGGGATACCGCGGCGTCCGTGCACGCCCCTCTGGCGGCTTCTCCGCCGAGATCCGGTTCCGCGAGATGCGCCTCGGCCTCGGCAATTTCGACACCGCCAACGAGGCCGCCCGCGGATACGACGCGGTGGCGTGGCGCCTCCGGTGGCCTCATAGAACACTGAACTTGCCCAACGTGCCGACGCAGGAGCGGGTGCAGGAGCTCGCCCCTCTGCCGCGGCTATCACTGACGAGGATCATCGCGACAACCGGAGGCAGGAGCACCGTCTCGGCATCGCCGAGATGGACAAGGAAGCCGTGGCGCTGTGGCGCCAAGGCTTCCCGTAGGACATTATCAACGAGCATGAGTTCTACGCGCAAAGGAGGGCGGAGAGGGAGAAGAGGAGGGCGGAGCGAGCCGCCTATCGCGAGGACAAGCGTACGCGAAAAGTGGACGCTCAATTCAACATGAGGCTAGGAGCAGGGTCGCCTTGGGAATCCGACGATGATCGGTATCTTCACGCCTACATTGAGACGTCGGAGGAGGATATCATCGAGGAGGAGTCGGACGTCGAGGAGTAGTTGAACTATCTATTTTTTTATCTATCTATGCTATATCTATGCCGAGAACTATCTATTTCTCTACTCTCTAGTCTCTACTCTCTATCTCTACTTCTCGATCTCAGCACTGTAAACGCTTTTTTAAAGCGCCGCGCATTGCGCTTCTGTTGAAGATGCTCTAACATGGCAGAAGAGTGCTTTAATGTTGCCCACAAGATGTGTGAGTATCACTAGTATATTTTTCTTGCCATGTTGAGATTTTAAAACCACGAGTGCGAACATGCAGAGGAGACTTGAAGACCAAACACGAGATATTGGGGACATCTTCAAGGAGCGTGGCAAGTTAAAGAGGAGCTGCACCGAACCTGTAAAACGAGCTTTGGTAAGTAACACCCTTTCAATTACTTTCGTTTAGCCTCGTGTTCTTTGATGTGTATATGTTGTAGTTTTTGTTTCTCTTAGCCTCGTGTTCTTCATGTGTAACAAGAAGAGTCTTAATCATCCTAGTGCTTTCGCTTTTAGCTTGATGTAGGAAGTGGGTGTTCTCACCTTGTAGTCTGTTTTTATATTTTTCCTTTTGAATTCACTTCTTCGAGTCCTGTTTATCTGGCTTCTACTAAATGGATCTGGGTTGCCCTGAGTATTGATCTAAAAAAGAAGTAACTTCATGTCAGGATGCAGTTCCTGCGAGGAGGGAAGTATGGTAAACCTCTAGATCATGTTTCCAAAATGAGGTTGGATTACACACAAGGTGCCAGTTCCCTAATGATGCTGGATTAGACACAAGGTGCAAATTCCTAGATGATGCTGGATTACACACAAGCCAGGTGGAGTCGTCAACTGTTCGTGTCCTCGTGGCTCTAGTAAAGGCTGAAAGAAAGCATGTAGCAGCCCTTGAGAACGTACCTGAATTCCTGAAGAAGCGAAAAGAGCAATCAGATGCTCTCTTCACCCAAGCCAAAGAAGAGATGGAAGAAGCCAGAAAGAAGCTAGCAGAGGCAGAGCAGGCTAGGCGTCTCCTGCTATCTAAAACTGTTGTCAATACAAATTTTCCTTCATAATAGCTAGGTTCAAATGTTTATCCAGTCAGCATGCCTGTTGTGATGTCTGTGCATCTACTGATGTGGCACAAAATAATTTTTTAGGGTCATGTAATAACAGCAATTACTTTCCAAACAATAACTGACGAAGCATTGGACATGGTACAGTTCACGTGCAAGCCCAACATTCCAAGTTCAACTTCCACATCAAACTCATGTTCACAGATATCTGCACATTCATAGATAATGTCCACAACCATGATTCACTTCAAAGCCAAAAAAATGTGACGAGAGTTATAAATAAAGAAAACCCTCTAGTTCCTGCTACCAGTGCGAGCACAACAAGTCAAGACCATACGTAATTACTTATATTTTGATCATTTTTTGTGTTCTAAAATGCCGGCCGGCTCGCGGAAGGACGTGTTACCAGCACACGCGCGGATTCAATGGAGCCAGGCAGGGCGGTCTGGAGCCGGTTGCATGCGGTGAGGTGGCGTGTTCAGTCGGGCCTGCAACGAGTGGGGCCCTCACTGCCGGCGCGCCGGTTCAATGCCTATGCTATGAGAGGTCGTGTCCGTGTCAGAGCAATCACTCCCTCCAGTCCTTTTTTGTTTGGGTATACCAAAATCTCGTTTTCCATTCACATTTTACAAGTAAAATTCATGGACAAACTTTGACCCAAAATACGATGGGGACTAGTAAACTAGGACGGAGGTAGTAGTTTTTTTTATCAAAGAAGGGTTTCCCCCTCCGATTTACATTACTGAAAACCAACATCTAAACCATAGTATTTGCCCTAGAACTACCAGGTTCAACATCTTGCAACATAAGCCCATACAACCATATGCCAAGGAGGTAGTAGTAGTTATGAATTCCATTTTTGCTCCATATCAATCGTTCTAAAACTACTTAAGTACTTATAACGTGCCCTTGAAAATTGGAACTCTTACCCCGCTAAAAATGATATTTTAAACATGGCTACTCGATCTATGACAACTGGCGAGCCACCGCCTCCAGGTTGTTCACCTCTGGTCCCGACCATCAACTCTTACAGATGAAATTATCACGCGGGCTGACTATTCCTACAATGGTGCGCTTCACCACGTTCCCGGTACCCGCGCATGCAGCAATCGTGCACCTAGGGTTTTAGTGTTTATTTGTTAACGGTGCCTTTACGTAACTCTCATGTGTGCGAGACAGAGAGAGACCAACTGCGTGCGTGCGCCTCTTCTCTTCGTATATGTACTCCACCGTTTGTCTGGTGTCCAAAAAATTATACAGTAGTAATAACTACTAGCAATGTGCCAATGCGTTGCCACACAATCAAAGTAGATTAATACATATTCACCGATTTGATAGAAAAAAGAGTCTAGTTTTGAAATACGTGTATCACTAAAAATATCTTATGTTTCACGCAAAATATATTCCTTTGGCGGTTTTGATGAGATAAGGGAGAAATGTTGTTGGTTTCAAGATTCGAGAAGTGGTATATCTCTAATTTCTATTCTTACTAGCAAGATGCCCATGCGTTGCACGGAACATCAAGATCTTGTGGGAGAAAAGGATGAACGAGGGAAGGCCTTATCTGCAAATGTGGAGAGGAGTGCGGGTAAATTGCCATAGTTTCCTTCCTAGCCGTTAGATATAGATCGAATGGCCTATATTGCAGGATGGCAGGCACACCATCATCACCGACT
>NC_057799.1:259380495-259409886 GCF_018294505.1 Triticum aestivum | reverse complement strand
CTATGCTTATGGTGTGCCTGCCATCCTGCAATATAGGCCATTCGATCTATATCTAACGGCTAGGAAGGAAACTATGGCAATTTTGCAAAAACATACCCACACCCCTCTCCACATTTGCAAATAAGGCCTTCCCTCGTTCATCCTTTTCTCCCACAAGATAAACTACTCATACAAATGCATCTTGATGTTCCGTGCAACGCATGGGCATCTTGCTAGTTGTTGCAAAAAGCCCATGTGTGTGTGTTGTGTGTGTGAGAGAGAGGGAGAGAGGAGGAGGACGGAGTGCATGTGTGACAAAGACACAAAGAGTGTGTGTGCGAGAGGTATCAGCTTAAAATGAGGCGATAGTGTGTGTGTGTGCACGATCGGGAGGGCATGTCTCAAGAAGGGACGAAAAATCTACATAGATACAACACTACTGCAGGATGCTGCTAAACGCGACACTACGATGAGAGACCCTTCGACGAAACTGTGTGCGATGCCATAATCGCAAACGGTGGTGTAAAATAACCGTCAAAAAGGTGCAAAACGTTTGCGATGGAGGGTGCATCGAAGACGATTCAGATTTTAGTTGCGCGTGCGATGCAGGGCATACGGTTCAGCTCAATTAACTGTTTGCGATGAGGAGGAACAAAAGAAACAGGCAGCCCGATGAAGGTGTGTGCGATGTACAGCATACGGTTCACTCGGATGAACTATTTGTGATTAGGCAACACAAAAGAAATGGTCAGCCCGATCAAGCTGTGTGCGATATACGGCATACGGTTCACTCGGATGAACTGTTTGGGATTAGGCAAGAGAACAGAAACGTTTCAATATAACTGTGTGTGATACGCGGCAAACAGGTCTGTAATCAGAAATGTGTGCGAAGACCGATAATAACACAGACGATTGCTTCTAATAAGACGTATGTGATATGCTCTGTCTACATAACATCTATTGGCCATTGGGGGACGGGCGGGCATCCGGATACGCCATAAGGATGCAAAGTTTCCATTAATTGATGGCGTTCTATGAACACGCCACCGTTTCCCGCCATTTCCTCACCTGTTTCCCGCCACCCTTCTATATTGTGCATACGGGGCGCGCGACGCACGGAGGCGGCAAGCGCAACCTGTAGCACATCCACCTTTTCCAAGCATGCCAACCCACCAAAGCGCCGCCTCTGCCATCAACCTCGTCGACGAGGAAAACGAGCAGGCGCCACGGCCCGTCGAGGCCGAGGCGCTCCCCGGCAACGCGATGGATGACGCCGTGATGCGCGTCATCGCCAGGGTTGAGCAGACCTTTGGTGCATGGCGCTTGAGCGTCGCGGATCAAGATAGGCATGTCAGCATCGACAGGCTGCAGCTCGCCGCACAACATGATCGATGGTGCGCCGCAGAGCAAGCTAGGCGCGTCCGCGCCGATAGGATGCGGCTCGCCGCAGAGCGAGAGGCGCGGCGCGCCGCACAGCAAGAGCGGATCCATCGGTGCTTGCCTACTATCTACACGGCATCGCAGCTGGGTACACGTCCCGTCAGCGCCTTACTTGCACCAGAGGTCGGCCGCGCCATACTTGCACCTGACGCCCGCTGCGCCATTCGCATGGGTGCCGCCGTTCGCCTTGTCCGCGACCCCCTAGATGCCAACGCGCTGGTCCGTAGGCTCGACTGCCTCCTTGGCCTAGGTGTCCACCTGGGTGAAGTGGAGGAACATGGCCGTCGCATCCTCGGGCTGGTGATCTCCGATGAAATAGCCAACTTGGAGCACGAGATCATGCTCGAGATGTACCGCGAGTGTGTCGACCGTTTGGACAAAAATCTGCACGAGTTCAGGTAGAGCCAAGAGCTACCCTAGGCAAGGGCTGCTAGTCATGGTCTCATGGACGCGTTTTATTTTGATAAGTTGTTTCGACGTGGATATCTATGTATTCACAACAATCATAGTATTGGTCTGTTTCAATGTGTGTACTCTATTTTCCATTCTTATATGTTCCGTTTCAATGTGTGTATATATGCTTTCCATTCTGTATATGTGGATGGTGACAGCTAGATTCAAATTACTTTACAAAAAACAGATAGAGAATGGAATTTATAATATATATATATATATATATATATTAATTGTTCATTAGTTCATCACAGAATATATATACATATATAATATCATCACATATACGTGATGTACTTAACTACTAGGTACAATGCATAAAATTGAAAACGAACAATACTAAAACTAATAATCCCTCCTGGGGCCAGTATTCCGGTAGCCCCTCGCCAGCAGCTCCCTGGTGCGCGGCGTCTTCCCAGTGCGGAGGCTGTACTCCGACTCCTCCGCCTCGCAGCGCTTGACGTACCGATCTGCCTCTTGCTGGCAGACGCGCACGACAGATCTTGCCATTTCGTTGGGCGCCCACCGGAGCTCCTCGTCGGTGGCACACTAGAGCTTATCGGCCCACCTCCATGCAGCGACGAGGCGCCCAGCGCCTATGACCTTCCTCGCGAAGTACCCGTCTTCGTACACCTCCTCGGCACGACGACGCGCCCACCCCCAAAGCTCCGCTGGCTCCTTTTTCCAGGCGGCATCACGGGCTTCACAGGCCGCCTGGTACCTGGCTTCCTCCTCTACCATCTCCTTCTTGAACGCCACTTGCCTGGCTTTCTTAGCCGACGACAGCGACTTCCATAGACAAAGATTGTACTGGCCCCAAAACCAATCCAAAGTTGGGAGGTCCGGCGCAACCTCGTCAGGCGACGCGTAGGGGTCCTCGTCGCTGCTAATCGAGTGAGCGTCCTCAGGGGGTGGCGACTCCTCGTCGGCGCGTGGGCAGACCGGTGGCGCCATGGCAGAGATTTGAGAGAGAGAGAAAGAGAGGGCGAGCGAGGGGAGGATGTAGACGAGAATGCAGGCGGGACGACGTGAGAAAGGTAGTATTTATTGGCGGCCGAAATCTAGATCGACGGGGACAGTACACATGCCGGTTGCCGGAATTTACGAGTACTATAGTTTGAATTACACACGATTCCCGCGGCAAAATCCGTGTGTGAACATAATAGCTGACGGTTTCCAATACAAAACCGTGTCTGATTAATGATCCCCGCCAATCACCTACCAAACTCGAGCCGTGAGATAGAGTGCCAATCGTGTGGGGGCCGGTTGTCTTGCCAGATCTTTACATTTTCTTTTTTGAACACCATATATTTACATCGTCTGATGATTTTTTAACTCACACCCAAGTACACAAAAATATGATTTTTCAAACCGTTTTGGTTAGGCGTTGCATGTAGATGTAGTTCAAATTTAAATTATGGTCATTAAATGGTTAGAAAATCACTTAAATGTCTTTAAAAGGTCAAATGACCCCTTAAATTTTCCAAATTTTCACATGACAGTTGTATTAGTGCACGTTAAACGTAGGAAAAAAATTTAAAGGCCGTAAGAGGAAGCTATCTCCCGCCCGTCATCAAACTTGCATTGTTCCCTCTTGGAACCACGAACCTTCTAGTGAGTTGCTCCGGTTTGTGAGGGGTGTGTGTCCAAACTTTCGTCAAACAAGCCAATTTTTTTACCACATCATCTTGGTGGCATGACATTAAATCAAGCAAGATTTCATGTTTTTCTGATCATTTTTTATTTTTTGGAATTAAAATGCCATGGCATGCACTCCATGCATGTGCCCATGCTTTGAGACCAATATGTTTGAAAATTCCTTCTAATTTACTGCACATGGAATTAACTCGTACACAAAAATATGATTTTTCAAACCGTTATGGTTAGGCGCTGCATGTAGATGTAGTTCAAATTTGAATTACGGTCGTTAAACGGTTAGAAAATCACTTACATGTCTTTAAAAGGTCAAATGATAACTGAAATTTTCCAAATTTTCACATGACAGTTGTATTAGTGCACGTTAAACGTAGGAAAAAAATATGAAGGCCGTAAGAGGAAGCTATCTCCCATCCGTCATCAAACATGCATTGTTCCCTCTCGGAACCATGAACCTTCTAGCAAGTTGCTCCGGTTTGTGAGGGGTGTGTGTCCAAACGTTCATCAAACATGCCAATTTCTTTACCACATCATCTTGGTGGCATGGCATTAAATCAACCAAGGTTTCATGTTTTTCTGATCATTTTTTTATTTTTTGGAATTAAAATGCCATGGCACTCCATGCATGTGCCCATGCCTTGAGACCAATATGTTTGAAAATTCCTTCTAATTTACTGCACACGGAATTAACTCGCACACAAGTACACAAATATGATTTTTCAAACCGTTTTGGTTAGGCGTTGCATGTAGATGTAGTTCTAATTTGAATTACGGTCATTAAATGGTTAGAAAATCACTTAAATGTCTTTAAAAGGTCAAATGACCCCTAGAATTTTCCAAAATTTCACATTACAGTTGTAGTAGTGCACGTTAGACGTAGAAAAAAATTAAAGGTCGTAAGAGGAAGCTATCTCCCGTTCGTCATCAAACATGCATTTTCCCTCTCGGAACCACGAGCTTTCTAGTGAGTTGCTCCGGTTTGTGAGGGGTGTGTGTCCAAACTTTCGTCAAACATGCCAATTTCTTTACCACATCATCTTGGTGGCATGATATTACATCAAGCAAGGTTTCATGTGTTTCTGATTTTTTTGGAATTAAAATGCCATGTCACTCCATGCATACGTATGCATGCATGTGTCCATGTCGTGAGACAAATATGTTTGAAAATTCCTTCTAGTTTACTGCACATGGAATTAACTCACACACAAGTACACAAATATGATTTTTCAAACCGTTTTGGTTAGGCATTGCATGTAGATGTAGTTCAAATTTGAATTACGGTCATTAAATGGCTAGAAAATCACTTAAATGTCTTTAAAAGGTCAAATGACCCCTAGAATTTTCAAAACTTTCACATTACAGTTGTAGTAGTGCACATTAGACGTAGAAAAAAAATTGAAGGCTGTAAGAGGAAGCTATCTCCAGTTCGTCATCAAACATGCATTCTTCCATCTCGGAACCACGAGCCTTCTAGTGAGTTGCTCCGGTTTGTGAGGGGTGTGTGTCCAAACTTTCGTCAAACATGCCAATTTTTTTACCACATCATCTTGGTGGCATGACATTACATCAACCAAGGTTTCATGTGTTTCTGTTTTTTTTATTTTTTGGAATTAAAATGCCATGTACTTCATGCTTAATTGTGTCATAGCCATTAGACCAATATGTTTGAGAATTCCTTCCAATTTACTGCACATGGAATTAAATCGCACACAAGTACACGAAATATGAGTTTTCAAACCGTTATGGTTAGCTGTTGCATGTACATGTAGTTCAAATTTCAATTACGGTCATTAAATGGCTAGAAAATCAATTAAATGTCTTAAAAGGTCAAATGACCCCTGAAATTTTCCAAAATTTGACATGACAGTTGTATTAGTACTACAAAATTTCTCGTTCATTTAAAACACCATTCGTTGGCACTTTACTCCAAATTCGTCTTTCGCAGCTAATAAAAAATATCTACAACATCACACACAGTTGTTTTCTAGGAACCGTTTGCGATGAAAATATCTGGGTCTACTGAAGTCTCCCTCCTTAAGCTTCGCTGGCTCGTCTGCTCCACTGCCAGCAACCCCCGAATCCATGCATCCCGATCCCCATTCCCGCACCCCCTTCTTGCAAATATGACGCCGTGGAAACGCTTCGTGAAGGCCCGTACGATGGCCACGTCCCCCCGAGCGCCGTCGCCTGCCCGAGAGCGTGGCCACCTACGCCGAGAGTGCTGCTGCATCTGCATTAAGTGCGGCCGCTTCCACCGAGAGGGCGTATGCGGCAGCCGACAGGGTAGCTGCAGCAGCCGAGACGGCTGCAACTGCTGCCACGACAGCGGCTGCAAACGCCGAGAGCGCTCGAGCTGCCGTCCGTGCCGCTGATGTCGGCCTGGACCCGGTCGAGGTCATCCACACCAAGATCGAGGATGCACACGCCAAGATATTCCAGGCCACCACGGACTCCAGCATGCAACCCATGTCTGAAAAGACGATGGTGGCCATGGAGCACTTGCTTCCTCATGAGGTCGCCGAGCGGGAGCTGGAGATGCAGGAGGCGGCGGAGATCGAGGAGCGCCGGGAGGAGGAGTTGCGTGTGGCTGAGGTCGAGGTAGAGAAGAGTCTGTCCGTCGAGGAATCGACAGTGGAGTACCAATGCGAGCTCTGGCGCAGCCACCACTACGAGTACTACAACCTTGAGGGCGGCGCCGAGGACGAGGACGAGGACACGGTCGACTTCAGCAGGGGGAACGCGGAGTCCACCAACGGCGGCATGTCGCCAGGACAAGTCATCGATGTCTCATCTCACAAAGGCGATGCATAGGCCGGCGCGGCGGCAGATTTGTTAAAATTATGCATACTTAGGCTTTGTTTTTAATGCTGGTCTTTTGTTAGAGCAATGTTTAGGTCAACTGGCTCTGTTTAATTACTAAAATTTCTTGATTCAGTAAGTGTGGTATGTCTGCTGTACGCTCTTTTGTGTGCCCAAATTAGCAAGCGGTGTTAAATTATGCAATGACATACCCGGGGAAATTTCCACCAAATTTGAATTATCAAACTCATCACATGCGTGTAAAGTAGAAGAATCGTTTGTGATGCACACAATCGTTCAAAGTGAATGGTCCGGCGGCACCGCGCGCAAAGTTTCCCTCCACATTTCCAAAATTCTGGCCTACCGCCAAAATGTCTACCCCCGCCCCCTTCCCCACCCCCTTTTCTCCCTGACCACAAGTCACATTTCCCATGTTTCCTCCTTCCTTCCTTCCTTGCTGAGCTATAGCCACTTCCTCGCTCTCGCTGTCTAGCATCCTACCGCCGGGGTCGCCATGGTCTTCTTCAAAGACCTCTCCAACGGTTCCTCCTCCGGCGACTACTCCTTCACCACCCGGGTATGCCTCTCTTCTCTCTCTCGGGCTATGACTTGGAATGAAGGATTTTTACCTGGCGGTCTATTTGAGTCATTTCTTCCTCTTGTAGCTCCCTAGGACCATCAGTGGCAACGAATGGAGCGGGGTGGCTGAAGATCTATCTGCTCGTTGTCACCATCAATCTCCATGCGTGAAGCTAGTTGCGTTTGATTCTGTGGACAGTGGGAGGAAGTTTTTGGAATGTGCAGAGAAGGTTATACCCTCTTTCTTTGTTACAAATCATTTGTTAGATGTGATTCAGACACTGTCACGGTCCCAACCCATTCATACCACACCTTCAACCAAACGCATCCTAAGACAATGTCACAGTTTGTACCTAGTATCTTAAATTGTTGCCATCTCATCGGCGGTGCCATTAGAAAATTATTTGGCACCGCTTCAACAGTTTGTGCAGCCAACTTTGGTCCACACATCCGAGCAGCCAGGCAGTAAAATACTAAATCTTTATGGCACGAAGGAACTGGGCATCGGAGCAACTACATGCTCCGGAGTCTGGGTCCCTGATTTTTTTCCGCTGCATCGGCTCGCTAGTGCAGGGCACCGGTGCGAGATGTAGCAACAATTGTCTTTACCCCAGTTTTGGCATACATAGTGGACGGCCTTAGTGCTATTAGTTCTATGTTACTAAATTTGCGCATGTACACACCTATTAGTATCAATTTGATGTCATCCAAACACTGTCGCTATGCTGTTGCAGTTATATTTACCTTCCTCATAAAATGTTCAATTGTTATTTATTGTACATGAGTAAGAACTTGTAGCGTCGTTGTAGTTAATTATAGCTTCTGATGTTCCAGAATTTGGTTGTTGTCTCAGTACCAATTATTTCATTTGCACATTGATCTTTTTGAGAAGATATGTCATAATTAACATGTTTCTTAGGTTTTTCAAAATAAGCATTGGTGATTTTTTATGTTGCTATAAACCCATTTCCCCTACAGTTGTTACTGATCTAGTTTTAAATATTATAGGATGAACGGAAGTGTTCTTACTTGGAGTGGGTTGATCAAGAGTGGCCACAGTCTTTGAAGATGTGCCTAGCGAAGCTCTGGAGCATGTATGAGGAAGAGAACACACGTAGGCTTAGAGAAAGTGTTGTCAACGCTGAAGCATATTTCAAGATGCGGGATAAAAAGTTGAAGGTGGAGAATGAGCTCAGATTTTTTAAATCAGACTTTGCTAAGATGGTGTTGGCGAAGGAGGAGGCACTTTCCCAGTTGGCTCATGCAAAACGGGTTCTTCTGAACTGAAAGTAGAGGTGGATAAGACGAGCCTGGATGATCTCGATTAGGGAAATGAATATATTGTTCTTATGAAGTTGAACTAGCTATATGTTGTACTGTGCTGTTTTCATGTAGCTACCATACTGTGATGTTATAATATATTTATGTGCTTGCTATGAAATTGGCAAACAGCTGTTCGATATGAATGTGAATTTGCGTAATACTAGAATTATTAATTCTAAACTAATAAACCTGCTAAATGTGTCATGGACCGTTGCAAACGGTTCTAGCAGTAAAAGCGCTTGCGATGGATAGCCCAATGCCACATAGTTTTCTTCATCAAATCGTGTGTGATATAGTTGATAAAAGTAAACAGTTAACCAAGGCAGACCGTGTGTGATAGTTACACCTTTCACACACGAGCCTACACATAAACTGTGTGGGATGTACGTCCGAACAGAAACGTGTTCCCTAGATTGACTATGTGGGATGTACATAAGAACGAAAATGTATTCCTTGGATTGACTGTGTGTGATATACATACGAACAGAAATGATTGGGTTTCGATGCCTCGCCCGATCGCACACGGCCCCAGCTTGGGTCCTAGGAGGGCCTATCGCCGACGATTTCTGGGTCGTGTGGGAAGGACACCCTATCGCACACACTCACTTGGCGACGGTTCCAAATGCCGTCGCAGAAAGGGGTTAAAAACTGTTTGTTTAGGACCGACGCGTACCAGTGCAAGGAGCGCGAGAGAGACATGTACGCGATAGTGGAAGCACGAGTGTGCGGGTATATAAACCTATCTGGAGGCTAGTCGATCAATGATGGGAGAGAAATACGAGTCGGGGTGCGAAAGCGAGAGTTTTGTGGGTGTGAGAGAGACGATAGTCGGGAAGGGGAGTGGAAGCAGGAGCTGTGTGTGTGTGTGTGTGTGTGTGTGAGCAGGGGGGAGTTTGTCTGATCGATAAACAAATGAATAATGTCATTTTTATAACTGGGATGGAGACAGAAAGGAGATCACAACAAATGTTGTGTCTGCAGGAGAGAGTAATTTTAGTGGTATGAGTCATATCTAGAGACATATGGGGTGTGTGAGAGAACCCCATAGAGAGAAAGACAAAGTGAAAGACGAGTGAGACTGTGTGTGTGGCGGTGAAAAAGAAAGCTTAGGTACCTAGTGATACCAGAGAACGGTAGAGACGTGAGAGTTAATGAAAACCGTGTAGTGTATAATGATAGGGAGAGTGTGACACTTCTCAAGGGAGACATCGAGAGACCATGTTTGCGAAGATAGGAGAAACATGAAGTGAGCATGCGGGTGAGCTGGAGAAAAGAGAATGATAGCTACATGAAGGAGCATGCGAGAGAGATGGGCATGAAAGGAGTCAACATAAAAGTGATTCAAATATTTGAATTCGAGATGATGATACATGTAATTCATACTCGAACCAAAATTGATCTATCACATACTCATATGAATTCACGCGCATCTATGTTATTTAATATGTAGATATTACTGATTCATACATTTTAGTAGAACATAATTTGGTTTAATTTTTTTTGAATTCAAACTTAAGATTTTGAGATCATTGTATTTGTAAATCATATTATATACATATAAAGGAGCAGAATTCTTTGTTGTGCTTTTGAAAGTATATATAAAAATGATGTATATAGAATTTTATTCCAATTGCAAATGGATCTTGCCCGAACAAAAATAGAATACAAACTGGATTCGAATTGAGTTGGCACGGTAAACGTGCACTCTCGCTCTGCAAAAATTTGAACGAAGTGGGGAAAGTCGCAGTAACCGCCCAAAACCAAAATCTGTGAGATGGAAATTACTGCCTATCCCTGACACGCAAAGCCTATCGACTCGATTTCTATAGGTTTCAATAGGGGTAGGTTTGTAATTTCACTCAAACGTGACATAACCGCCTCTTACCCGAATTCATACACGATGGGCGCCAAGACACAGTGTCTTCTCGGCCGAAATCGACTCCCTCCCCGATTCATACACGGTGGGCGCCAAAAAAAACTCTCGTCGGCAAATATTCGGTGTATGCGAGATTACCGTCCTATCCCCAACCAACTAATATTGCTGTGATGTAGGAGATTTTAAACGGGGGCTAAGTTTGTAAATTTCCTCGCATTTGAGACAAGCGCGCCCTGAAGACATGGTTCCCCCTTCCTCTCTCCCTCCATTTCCAAATTCGTACTCCGTGGGCGCCAAAACACCCTCTCCACCCCAGCCTCCTCCATCTACCACCCCATCCACCGCCGTCCTCCTCCACCATGCCAGAGTTGATACCCCGACGCCGTCGGCCATTACAAGAGATCGACCTCTCTCATCCATGGCTTCGGACCGGGATCCTTGCATCCCGTCCTCTTGCTTCATCCCCGCCGTCTTCCACCTTGTCGACGCCGCTCCTACGACCGTCTCGTCCACCGCGCCCCGCCGCCACCGTCTACTCTCCTAGATTTGCTTCCATGCCGCCGACAGCCATCACTACCGCAACACCGTCAAATTCTCAGCAGATGCATACACAACGCCGCACCAGAGGCGGTACTCTTTCGTATCTGCTCAACTTATTTATCGCAGCAAGAAAATATATCGCCACTGCTTTACTCTCATTTCTTGTCCATCACTTACTTGCTAGTTGAAAGCAAACATTGGTGGCAAAGTTGCCTTTGTCCGGTTTGCACCTTCAGATCCGCCATGGCACGCTCAACACTATACTCGCAATGCTTATGGTTTTCCCCTTTTATATTCCACACTAGTTAAATGATAGTATACTAAATTTTGAAATTGGGTCAGTCGATTTTTGAGAGCTCGCCGGAGTTCGCCGGTGCGAAGGAAGGGGCTCGGGTGGGGATGATGGTTGTGGGGGGCGGTGGTGGGGCCTCGCCAAACGAAGAAAACTCGACGCGGGTGGGGGAGGGGGCGGGGGGCGGGGGTGGCGGAGGAACACAGACGGTGGGGGCCGGTGGTTCAGCCGGCGGCCCGTGCGGTGTTCTGTATGGGAAGAATCAGAGACGAGGAAGAAGAAGGGTTAGGGGACGTAGGATCTTCATCCAACCGCCTGAAATGGTCGACTGACCCAAATGACAAAAGTCACGCGACTTGCATGCAAACATGCCTTTATATTTAGTACCATCATCGTACCTGCTTAGCACTGCTCGTGAATCCATCAAGCTAAACAACGTGCCACTCATAATTCCAAACTTGTTGTTCAAATACGAATCTGATATGATGCTGATATTACTAAAACAGATAACGTTTAGTTGGTCAGCTAATGTTCCTACTTTACTTTCGAAAAGCATGTGCACCACATATAGGGAGACAGCAGGGAGTTGCATTCTTAATGCGCTCTGGTTCATCATGTGTGGGCACTGCCCAATGAACATTTTATTATCCTAAATCTGCTTGCTCTTCTTTAGCATGTTCCTCTTTCGTTCTTCTTTAATAAGTACTCTCTCTGTTCCTAAATACAAGTCTTTGTATAGATTCCACCATGGACTACATATGGAGCAAAATGAGTGAATCTACACTCTAAAATGTATATGTATACATCTGTATGTGATCCATAGTGGAAATCTCTACGAGGACTTATATTTTGGAATGGAGGGAGTATGATAGTAGTACAGTATGTTCCTTGTAGTGAAGATGAGCAGGGACATTTGCAGTGTAGAGTTCTATACGATCGGTTGTGATGGACACTTTGAACTCTTCGGGCCTCTTTGATTCGTAGGATTTTGTAAACATAGGAATAGGATTTGTAGTGGCCTGCCCACTTGAATCCTATAAGATTAGCAAGGAAATGCGGGGAGCTGTGTCACCTTTGAGAGTTACACTGATATTAATAGTACCGCACCTTGAGCTGGAGAGAGCTGGTATCCGATGCCTTTCTAGCCGTACCGGCAATACTAGCACATATATTCCAGCAAGTTCCCCTTTGCTGATTTTACTCCTGATGCTTACGGTTTTCCCGTTATATCTACACTATGATCTGTGTAGCTGCTATGTGTCAGCACCAGCAGCAGTCCACTCTTGAAGCTAAACAACACACCAATCATAAGTCCAAAGCTTACTTCTTCAAATACGAATTGTGATATGATACTGATATTAGTTAACAGACACACATTTAATTGGTCAGGTAATGGTCCCACTTGATTTTTCCAATGCATGTGGCCACATATAGAGAGACAACATATGGAATTGCATTTCTTTGGGCGCTGTGATTCATCATGAGTGGACAACCAACATTGTATGCAATGAAGCGGAACCTCAAGAATATGCTTCCTCTTCTATTCTTTAACATGTTCCTCTTTTGTTATTTTGTATTTAGTACGTACAGTATGTTCCTTGTTCGGAAGGGGCGCAGGGACATCTGCAGTCAACAGCTGATTGAGTTGGCTGTACGTGATCGATAGGCTTTCAATTAGTAGCGGCAATTAAACACCGTATTTTCTAGCCAGTTCCACTTTCCCGATTTATATATCGTGGTTATGGTGTACCCCTTTTATGTACACTACGATCTGCCTAGTTGCTGTGTGCTCTTGTTATCATGGTTTGGCAATAAACTCTCTATACAGTATATTATGAACGTATCATCTGCCAACTATCCTTACTTCTGGAACCTATTTTTGTGTACTTGTGCCAGATTATATTAATGCACACACCATATTACAGCACACATGAGCTCTCTCATCAGAATCCAGTGATAGCACACAAGGGTTTATAGGGGCACCCCTATATTAGAATATCCTCTGCATTACAAAGATAATCTTACTACTAGTTATGTTTTCATGGTTCTCAGATATTATACGTATTTACAGTGAATATCAGAATCTGCGCATCAGAAGAATATTGTGGAACACTGCAACGACTTACAAAATTGGCACCAAGGCATTGAGTGCCGTTCTGGATGTAATGAGACTCATACGCTCCCCACCTGTAGATTCTTGTTCAGAATATGATCCTAATGACTATTCTAACCTCGAGGAGTCAAAGGCAGATGGCCTGTCCTGTTCACCCATCAAGGTGCCTGTTCTAATTTGGCAAGGTTTTATTGATTGCGCGTATCTTGCATATGTTGTCTTGCATTTCTTCTACTTTGTTGCACCGCCATCTGCTTAGTTTACTCATCATATATGTCAAGATGCCATGCCCATCCATTATCAATACATATTCCATATGTCATTATACCATGTTTTTCCACTCAAATGTTGTTCTTGTGCATCAGACATCAAAAAGGAAGAGGGTGATTGCCGAACCGGAAGGAGAACCAGCAAAGTCCTTGAAAAACGTGGTGGTGCCGGAGAAATCAGACAGCACCCTACTTATATTGGCCGTACAACCAGTGACACAAAACGTAGGACCGACTCCAGCAAACTGTACCCATACTTCACTGGCCACACCACTAGCCCCACCACACATGACTTGCACTCCAGCAAAAGGTATGCCGATTTCAGTTGCCATAGCACTAGCTGTACCACAGAAAAATCCCACTCCAGCAAAAAGTACAGCAAGTCCACCGGCCGAAGACCTATCCCAACTGCAGATACGGCCAATTCCTGTAGATTGGAACCCCATTCCAGTTATTTCCAGTTTTAAAGACAATGCTTTCAATGTTGTTAGGGACTACGTGCATATATTTCCATCATGGGAAGATTATAGTGAAGACAAACACCATTTTCACATCTTCCTGTCTCACTTACGTGTAAGTGCTATTATTCATGGTGATTATTTTCCTGTTTTCTGCTGATTGAACACATCAATGATTTACATTACATTGTTGTAAGTAGGCGAGGGTCAATCTGGATAGTCATGACGAGCAAAGCTTGCTTGCGCTTTTCAAGGAAGCATTGCAGCAGTATCGGTGTTACCTGAGGAAATCACACTTTGATGGCAAGTCTATAAACGTTTCCGGTGAAGTCTCCTGTGCTAAATTTAGAAGACATTGAATGGAAAAACCTTGTTATGCACTGGTCTCGTTCCCAGGATGAGGTACTGTCTATGGTATCACATGACAATTTGAACTTCTACTTTTTCACAAGTGCCTTATAGATCTTTTTTGCAGGAAATCAGCTCGAAGAAGAATTCCGGTTTGAAAAGAACGACAGGATATCGCAAATATGCTACCCACTGCTTTGCTCTTGTTAGTAGCTGTTGTCCTGTATCACTATACTTGCATTCATACCTGGTTCATTACGTGACAGCAGCATGCATGATAGCTTGCTTATCAATTGTACGCTCCAAATTATCTGATCTTTATGAATGGTTACATTAGTGTAGAATATATCCAATGCCAATGAAATTTTTTAGCTCTGCATTGTTCTTGTTAGTACCTGCTGTCCTTTATCAGTGTATTATATTGACAGGTAGTTGTTCATGTACCATCACTCTACAGCTTATTTTCCTTTGCCCTCCATTTTCTACGCACCAGATCTATATTTACTCTTACCATAAGGTTGGATAACACCGATGGTCTGGAAGAAGTTTAGCTCTGCATTGCTCTTTGCTGTACCTTTTGCCTGTATCGCTGTACTTACATTTATAGCTACTTGGTTATGTAGCATCACTCTTCATCTTATCTTAAATATTCTCCATTTTTTCTTATATTATCACATCTATATTTACTCTTAACAAAATGTAGAATAAAGGCAATGCTTATGAAGAAGATTCTGTGGTAAACTTCTCGAATTGCCCCCCATCAGCATGGAAAAGGGCTTTATAGAGCCTATCTTCACAAATAATGTAAGTTTGTCCTTCTCAAGCCTTCAAACTTTATTGTGTATATTTGGTTAGGCATGACTGCAACAACTGTTTATGTTTGGTGTTTGCATCAAATTGCATGTTTAAAGTTTATTATGTAGTTCATAAGTAAAAGTTTGTCCTTCTCAATTTATGTTTTGAGTTGTACAACCAAGTTTCTTCTTCATACCATGTAAATTAAACTATACAGAGCAAGTGATCTTTTGCACTGCATGTATGCTTCTGTTCTTGATCTGTAATCCATTGGTGTGGTGAACCTACCCACTACAGCACAATGTCATATTCTGCAATGTCTTAACCATGAACAATGTCATATCGTTCTACTATTATTTCAACCGTCTCTTTATTTGCCAATCTGAAATGGGATAAATTGACAGCACACTAACCATTGATACTTATGAGTTCTTGATCTGTAATCCAGTGGTGTCGTGAAGCTGCCAACTCCTTCACAATGTCATTTCCTGCCATGCCTTAACCTGAACAATACCATATTGTGTTAATGCTATTTTAAACTGTGTCACTTTATTCGTCAGTAAGAAATGTGATGAATTGTCAGCACTGATACTTATATGTGCAAAACCTGTCATCTGTCTACTTGTTTATCTTTCAGAGTGAGGAGGATATAAGTGTCAAACAAGCGCAGTCTCATCAGCTTGCTCAGCTGCTTGCGCTGCAGCTCCCGAGCAGGGCTAACCTTGCTTGAACTCTATTGAAGTGATGTCGGTTTTGTATATTATTTTGTCAGCGTGTTTATTTGCACTGGTGGCGATCTTTCATGCCCAGTGTATGCAATCTGCTGTCTGCTTGTGCTTTATTATCATAGTGGCGAACTTTGATGCCCAGTGGATGTAATATACTATAATTTCTTTATTGTATATTCTAGGTTTTTTTCTTATTCACGATGATGCAGTTATTTTACAGTATATATATCCTGTCTTCGGAGTAAACCGGCCAAACCGTAAAATTATGGTACATAATCGGACCGTCATGCAAATCACTACATAATCGGTCCGTTAACAGGCCTAAATGTAAACTGGCCCACTAGTAGATTTGGGCCTCTAATAGGCCGAGTAAACCACCGGCCCTATTTTCGCAAGAAAACTCAATGGGCTTTTAGGAGGCTGAAAAGTAGGTTGGGCCTGAAACGTGCCGAACAGCTCACGGGCCGGCAGCAGGCCGAAATAGACCCCGGCCCATGATTGTGCCAATCACATCGAGCCGTTAACAGGCCATAATTGTCTCGGTCCTTGTTTGGCCCAATCAGATTATCGGCTATGAGCAGGCCGGATGCAAACCGGGCCGTAGTTAGGCCCAACTATATGACGGGCTTTTAACAGGCCGAAATAAATACAGGGCCGAAATGTTAAACATGCCTTTAACATGCCGAAACTAATATCGGGCCGAATTACTAAATGGGCCTTTAGCAAGTGGGCCCAAAAGCATAGCGTCCAGTTGACGGGCTGAATCTGATATGGGCCATAATTTAGCCCAAAGCCTCTTAAAGGGCCGGATCTGATCTGGGCCGTAATTTGGCCCAGAACGTGGTAGGATTTTAATGGGCCGGATCTCATATGGGCCTTTATTGGGCCCGGAACATGGCAGGCTGTTAATGGACCAGATCAAATATGGGCCGGCATTTGGCCCAAAACATGGCAGCCTGTTAACCGGCCGGCCCATTAGTGTCCATAAAATCTTGTGGGCCTTTAGCTGGGCCGGCCCATTATGGTCGGCGAAATCTCGTGGGCCTTTAGCTAGGCCGGCCCATTATGGTCGACGAAATCTCGTGGGCCTTTAGTTGGGCCGGCCCATTTAATCTTTATGGGCCACTTTTGGGCCGGTCCACGTGTCAACATATCATAGGCGCATCTCACCCATTGGATGAGTGACACCTGTGCCGACGCGGAGCTGACACATGGTTCTGTCGGCCAATGAGAATTTTACACGTGGAAAATCATCATTGGTCATGGCTGTTAGCGGGTTATCGGATCCAAAACCGGACCCGATAGCTTAACGACGACCCGTTACGGTGGATGCCACGTGTCGGTCACCCTTGACGAAAGCACTTCCATGACGCGGCATTTATCGTCATGGAAGTGAACACTTCCGTGATGATAATTTTGGTAATGTCATGAAACACTTCTACGACAGCACATGTATGACTATCTAGATTCTGTCATAAAATCATCATGGATGTACATGCATGACAGAAAACGTGACCTATTGTGACAAACACGTATCATCACGGAAGTGTCTTTTTATGTAGTGTATCTCAAGAAAGAGGAGATAAGGTGAAGAGGAGTGGGGCGTGGTGGTGATTGGTGGTCAGACTGAGCGGAGGCATGGGGATGGACGACGCCGACAGCGACCACCATGCCAGTTTGGTCCGGAGGCTTCCTTTTTTAATTGCTCATCAATGAGGTTGTTGGAGATAAGGATGAACAAGGGAAAGCCTTATCTGCAAATGTGGAGAGAGGTCCGGGTATCTTTTAGTTTAATTTCTATTCATCAGATATAGATCGGACGGTCTATATTGCAAGATGGCACGCGTACCATCATCACCAACTCGGTTTTTTATAGGAGAAGAAATATAAGTACCATAAACTTGGATCTACATTTTATTCAACGGCTCAGCATGTGGGGCCTTAGCACAATGACTTCTCGATTGTGTAAAACAAAGGTTTTCCCGTCGCCGATAAGGAGGGGTTGACGGCGGAGCGCTTTCGGCTTGCTCTAGTCCTAGTAGTCATACTAGGTGGTCTACGCACGTGTAGATTTATTCTTTTTCATGTCTCGTGTTCGCCGTACTGCCATGACTGTTGATGAATAGACGATAAGTTATTCATAAGAAAACCATTGTTGAGCGTGTGTGCGAGAGAGAGAGAGAGACAGTGTGCGTGTGTGATATGTGTAGAGACTGAGGCAATGATAACACTACAGGAAACAGCTACTTTGCCGTCTGCCACGGCGGACGGCAAAGGCTCGAAAGGCGGACGGCAAAGACCTTTGCCGTCAGCCGCGGACGGCAAAAGGCTCCGGCAAAGAAGGCTACGGTAAACAGCTGCTTTGCCGTCTGCTTCCTGGCGGCGGACGGCAAAGGTTCTTTGCCGTCTGCGGCGGATGGCAAAGAGGGCGGACGGCAATAATTGCGCTGTCAGTCCGTTAAGTGGCTAACGGCAGACCTTTGCCGTCCGCCGCTGACGGCAAAATTTCTCTGGTCTTTGCCGTCTGCCACAGATGGCAAAGTGCAGGTTCTTTGCCGTCTGCCACAGATGGCAAAGTGCAGGTTCTTTGCCGTCTGCCACAGATGGCAAAGTCTTTGCCGTCTGCCACTGTAGGCAAACTGACCAAATGGGTCAGCTCCCAGGAAGCACAGTTGGCTGCCACGTGGCTTCTTTGCCATCAGCGGCAGACGGCAAAGAGCTCTTTGCCGTCGGTGGCAGACGGCAAAGAGCCTGCATATTGGCTGTTTTTTCTGTTTTTTATTAGATCCCACAATTTGCACAGAAAATATAGATGACATATATAGATATATTTCCATATCACATATCCAGCACATAAGTTTCATATCACATATCACATATCACATCAGTTTCATCCATACACATTGTTCATACATAAGCAAGTTCCATCCATACACATTGTTCCATCCATATATATATTACAATGCAAAGTTTCATGAAGATAGCAAGTTCCATCATAGAAAGCTAGATACAATGCAAAGTTTCATCAAAGGAAAAGCAAGCACTCCATCATAGCAAGCTAGCTTCCATGAAGTGAATGAAATCTGCAAAATGGTAAATAAGAAAGTTAGAAATAGGTGACTAGAATAAGAAGAAGACTAGAACAAGAAGTATAAACTGGATCATTTATAAGCTAACCTAGGAGCTACTCAGGTAAATTGGGTCATTTTAGAGCTAACTTGGATAAACTGGATCATTTATAAGCTAACCTAGGTAAGATGGGTCATTTTGGAGCTAACCTAGGTGAAATGGGTCATTTTGGAGCTAACCTAGGTGAAATGGGTCATTTTAAAGCTAACGTAGGTAAAATGGATCATTTAGGAGCTAATCTACGTAAAATGGGTCATTTTAGAGCTAATTTAGTTGAAATGGATCTTTTTGAGCTAACTTAGGTGAAATGGATCATTTAAGAGCTAATTTAGGTGAAATGGATCGTTTTTTAGCTCACTTAGGTCAAATGGATCGTTTATGAGCTAAATTAGTTGAAATGGATCGTTTATGAGATAACCTAGGTAAGATGGGTCATTTTGGAGTTAACCTAGGTGAAATGGGCCATTTTAAAGCTAACGTAGGTAAAATGGATCATTTAGGAGCTAATCTAGGTAAAATGGGTCATTTTTTAGCTAACTTGGATGAACTGCATCATTTATAAGCTAACCTAGGTAAAATGGGTCATTTTGGAGGAAAATAAGCTAACTCTAGGTCATTATGGTAAGCATATTGGAGGAAATAAAGCTAAGTCTAGGTCTTTATGCATTTGTTAAGCAAAACACTAGAGAAACTTACCGTGATCAGGGAGGTGTAGGAGCGGGGTGGCTAGTGCCGCTACCTGGAGAAGAATCGTTCGATGCGTTTCTGGAGTTAAGCTGCACCAAAGATCATTTCCAATGTCTCGTTAGCATTACGACACTCAAATGTTAAGACTACCAAGTAATGTCCATTCAAACTAAACTCACCGTGCTCCCAGGAGCAATCACTGGCATCGGCGGAGCGGGCTGACCGGACTTCTCGCACACAGACTGCACATTTGGTTTTCAGAACAGAGTCATACTAGTTAGTAATGAGACTCAAATGTTAAGACTAGCAAGTAATCTGCAGAAGAAACTTACCACAAGGAGCTCGTACATGGCCCTTGCCTGCATGTCATTCCGTGCCCTCTCCTCCTCCATCATCTTTCTCGTCCTCTCCTCCATCTCCCGCTGCCTCTCCGCCGCCTCCGCCAGAAGTTTCTCCATTCTATCTCTCTCAGTCTGTATAGCAGCCTGCAACACCACTCACATGACCATTTGTAATCATTGATGGAAGCGCACACAATGTAATGGAGAAAGATAACTAAGTACGTATCACTAACCTTGATGGCGAGTTGCACTGGCCGTTCACAAGGCCTTATCTCAGGAGCGTAGCTCGACTGGCGCGCCTTGATCTCCGGGAGAGTGCTAGGACAACGGATAAGTCCATCTCCAATGGCTATGGAGCCATGGGACCTCCCGCCACCAGATATCATCACCAGCTCTGGATCAATGGGACCCTGGCTCGGGTTAAAGTCCTCCCCTTTCCTCGCCTTCCCCTCATCTCTATATCTCACGAGCTTGTTGTGGGAGGAGATGTTGGTGAAGTTGTTTGCATCATCGAGGTCAGACTGAGAGAAAGCCTTGACTTTCTTGAAAGAGCCAGTGTGGGCCATGGCATACAGGTCGTACACCTCTGGCACCTTATCCGCCTTATTGTAGCGTGCCTGAAAGAGAGAAACAATGAAAATTAGTAATTAAAGGGCTCAAGCTAGCATGATGAATGAATTGCATGAATCATGAAGCAAACCACATACCCAGTTGCGCCCGAACTGATATAAGTTGGAGCTGCCTTGATGGTGTGGCACACCTTCCATTTGGGCACGTTTGTCCTTGGCCTCGTTGTGGAGGGATAGCCATTCTTTTGAGCACCACTCATCGACCAACACCTCCCAACAATCCATCCGATCCGCACACCATCTCGGAGGCGCCTAAGTTAGCAAATAGAAACTTGAGCGCTACGGCTAAGAATTACTAAATGAAGGAACTTAAGTAGAAGGCCTTAAGAATTACCTTCATGTACTGCTCCTTACTCAGGAACTTATCGCGGCACGCCGGCTTGGTCTTCTTGATACCACGCAAGGCGTAGTAGTCTCGAACAGCCTGCACCCGAGCCTCGTGCCGTAAGTTCTGGAGTAGGCGCTTGCAGACGTTCTCGATAACATGTGCCGTGTCCTCCTCGTATCCCTCCTCACACCTGTAGAATGTCTGCAATCAAATGAGACAATATTGATTAGTACAATTAATAACTAGCTAGTTGAAGATTTTGAAATGTGTAAAGGAGAAATTACCCAGAACTTTCTGATCACCATGTCTGCCCTCGTGTCGCACACGACACCGTCGATAATCTCATCCGGCGGGGCCGGGGCAGCCACGTAGTGCTCCCAGCTCAATCCAAGCTCTGGAAGCCTACCCTCACCAGGCAACGTGACAAACCCCGGGAAGTTTTGCCGGCAAAGAACTCCAAGGACGGAGTTGGGCCGGCGGACACTATGATGGTGGTCCCAACCCCTGCAGCATGACAAGGCCAACGCATTAGTTATTTGAAGAAACGTGAATGCAGAAGGTACAAAAATATTAAATGCACTTACGTACCTCTCCCCATCAGGGAAAATCAACCACCTCTGCTCGCGGGTCGCCGGCACGGACGGGAGCCGTGTAGCACCATGCTGGTAGACGGTGCCACCCTCCTCCTCAAGATCAGTCGGCTCCCCGCCATCATCAGCATGGCCACTCGGCTCCTCGGGCTGATCCGGCAAGGTACCCCATCCGGACGTGTGCTCCTCCAGGGTCTCGTGGGCCGAACTCTCGTGGGCCGAAGGCCAGTCGACCCGAGGCTCGTGGGCCCAAGACCCGTGGACCGGAGGCTCGTGGACCGGAGTCCGTGTAGCCTCCTCCTCGGACGAGTCCACCCTAGCAGTCACGTTCTCGGGTGAAACAGCTGGGGGTGGCGGCGAGGAAGGCGCCGTAGCAGTCACCCTACCTCCTCTCCCGCGACCACGTGCCCCACCTCCTCTCTTCCTACCTCGTCCCCTGCTGGGCACCGCGGTCGACGAAGAAGGGCCCGGCGGTGTGGACATACTGTCCAGCAACGCTCGGCGGAGAGGTGCGTCTGGAATCGAAGACCTCAGACCACGCGCCGACGAAGAAGGGGCCTTGGCGCGCTCCCGACCAGCGCCCACCATCTTTCAACACCTGCCATGACAAACAGTAAACGAAATTAGTACAACATAGAAAAAAGACCGACATGAACAATAATATGTGTATCACTTAAGTGTATCATCATCAAGTACAACATTAAAAAATTTAATACCTGACACTACTAATAATCTCGATCAGTATCATCAATAAATGCATAATCATCATCATCACTATAATCAATGACGGGCTCATAGGGTTCAGTGGCATCAACATGTGGAAGGCCACCTTGACGTAATCGGTCAAGCAATGACAGGTCATCCGCAGCAGTAACCTCTTCTTGTTCCGGCTCTTCTTGTTCCTCCTCTGGGGTGGCTAGTGCCGCTACCTGGAGAAGGATCGTGCGATGCGTTTCTGGAGTTAAGCTGCACCAAAGATCATTTCCAATGTCTCGTTAGCATTATGACACTCAAATGTTAAGACTAGCAAGTAATGTCCATTCAAATTAAACTCACCGTGCTCCCAGGAGCAATCACTGGCATCGGCGGAGCGGGCTGACCGGACTTCTCGCACACAGACTGCACATTTGGTTTTCACAACAGAGTCATACTAGTTAGTAATGAGACTCAAATGTTAAGACTAGCAAGTAATCTGCAGAAGAAACTTACCACAAGGAGCTCATACATGGCCCTTGCCTGCATGTCATTCCGTGCCCTCTCCTCCTCCATCATCTTTCTCGTCCTCTCCTCCATCTCCCGCTGCCTCTCCGCCGCCTCCGCCAGAAGTTTCTCCGTTCTATCTCTCTCAGTCTGTATAGCAGCCTGCAACACCACTCACATGACCATTTGTAATCATTGATGGAAGCGCACACAATGTAATGGAGAAAGATAACTGAGTACGTATCACTAACCTTGATGGCGAGTTGCACTGGCCGTTCACGAGGCCTTATCTCAGGAGCGGAGCTCGACTGGCGCGCCTTGATCTCCGGGAGAGTGCTAGGACAACGGATAAGTCCATCTCCAATGGCTATGGAGCCATGGGACCTCCCGCCACCAGATATCATCACCAGCTCTGGATCAATGGGACCCTGGCTCGGGTTAAAGTCCTCCCCTTTCCTCACCTTCCCCTCATCTCTATATCTCACGAGCTTGTTGTGGGAGGAGATGTTGGTGAAGTTGTTTGCATCATCGAGGTCAGAGTGAGAGAAAGCCTTGACTTTCTTGAAAGAGCCAGTGTGGGCCATGGCATACAGGTCGTACACCTCTGGCACCTTATCCGCCTTATTGTGGCGTGCCTGAAAGAGAGAAACAATGAAAATTAGTAATTAAAGGGCTCAAGCTAGCATGATGAATGAATTGCATGAATCATGAAGCAAACCACATACCCAGTTGCGCCCGAACTGATATAAGTTGGAGCTGCCTTGATGGTGTGGCACACCTTCCATTTGGGCACGTTTGTCCTTGGCCTGGTTGTGGAGGGCTAGCCATTCTTGTGAGCACCACTCATCGACCAACACCTCCCAACAATCCATCCGATCCGCACACCATCTCGGAGGCGCCTAAGTTAGCAAATAGAAACTTGAGCGCTATGGCTAAGAATTACTAAATGAAGGAACTTAAGTAGAAGGCCTTAAGAATTACCTTCATGTACTGCTCCTTACTCAGGAACTTATCGCGGCACGCCGGCTTGGTCTTCTTGATACCACGCAAGGCGTAGTAGTCTCGAACAGCCTGCACCCGAGCCTCGTGCCGTAAGTTCTGGAGTAGGCGCTTGCGGACGTTCTGGATAACATTTGCGCTGTCCTCCTCGTATCCCTCCTCACACCTGTAGAATGTCTGCAATCAAATGAGACAATATTGATTAGTACAATTAATAACTAGCTAGTTGAAGATTTTGAAATGTGTAAAGGAGAAATTACCCAGAACGTCCTGATCACCATGTCTGCCCTCGTGTCGCACACGACACCGTCGATAATGACATCCGGCGGGGCCGGGGCAGCCACGTAGTGCTCCCAGCTCAACCCAAGCTCTGGAAGCCGACCCTCACCAGGCAACGTGACAAACCCCGGGAAGTTTTGCTGGCAAAGAACTCCAAGGACGGAGTTGGGCCGGCGGACACTATGATGGTGGTCCCAACCCCTACAGCATGACAAGGCCAACACATTAGTTATTTGAAGAAACGTGAATGCAGAAGGTACAAAAATATTAAATGCACTTACGTACCTCTCCCCATCAGGGAAGATCAACCACCTCTGCTCGCGGGTCGTCGGCACGGACGGGAGCCGTGTAGCACCACGCTGGTAGACGGTGCCACCCTCCTCCTCAAGATCAGTCGGCTCCCCGCCATCATCAGCATGGCCACTCGGCTCCTCGGGCTGATCCGGCCAGGTACCCCATCCGGACGTGTGCTCCTCCGGGGTCTCATGGGCCGAACTCTCGTGGTCCGAAGGCCAGTCGACCCGAGGCTCGTGGGCCCAAGACCCGTGGACCGGAGGCTCGTGGACCGGAGTCCGTGTAGCCTCCTCCTCGGACGAGTCCACCCTAGCAGTCACGTGCTCGGGTGAAACAGCTGGGGGTGGCGGCGAGGAAGGCGCCGTAGCAGTCACCCTACCTCCTCTCCCGCGACCACGTGCCCCACCTCCTCTCTTCCTACCTCGTCCCCTGCTGGGCACCGCGGTCGACGAAGAAGGGCCCGGCGGTGTGGACATACTGTCCAGCAACGCTCGGCGGAGAGGTACGTCTGGAATCGAAGACCTCAGACCACGCGCCGACGAAGAAGGGGCCTTGGCGCGCTCCCGACCAGCGCCACCATCTTTCAACACCTGCCATGACAAACAGTAAACGAAATTAGTACAACATAAAAAAAAGACCGACATGAATAATAATATGTGTATCACTTAAGTGTATCATCATCAAGTACAACATTAAAAAATTTAATACCTGACACTACTAATAATCTCGATCAGTATCATCAATAAATGCATAATCATCATCATCACTATAATCAATGACGGGCTCATTGGGTTCAGTGGCATCAACATGTGCAAGGCCACCTTGACGTAATCGGTCAAGCAATGACAGGTCATCCGCAGCAGTAACCTCTTCTTGTTCTGGCTCTTCTTGTTCCTCCTCTGGGGTGATGTCGGATTCACTGTCGCTGTCTACTTCAATGTTTTGGGGTGAAGTGTAGCGGTTCTTGAAACGCTTTTTGGAAAGACGTGTCTCTTGGAAGAATTCTCCTTCATATGTGTCTGGGTTAATGTGAGGTTCATAATCCTCTTCCTTTGGGGGAGATAGTCTAGCACGTGGCGGCACTTCATAAACGACATCCCAACCTTTCAGATTTGGATTAGTTTGGCAGGCCCACGGTAGATAGAATACTTGGGTCGCCTGTTGAGCCGTAATATAGACATCAGGAACATCTAAATGGGTGCTTTGGTTGATTTCAACTAGCCCTATATGTTCATGAGTCCTTCTAGTCTCCTTCGGCTGAAACCAATAACATTTGAAGACTACGACATTCGGTGGGTTTTCACCATAGAATAGAAGTTCATAAATTGCTTCAACTCTCCCATAATACTCGGTACCTCCTTCGCCGATAGCAGATACACAACAATTTGTAGACTTTCGGTCGGCCATAGATAGCTCTTTGCCATAGGTACGAAAGTGATACCCGTTGATGTCGTATTTGTCAAATGAACGGACCTTATAGTCAAAACCATTAGCGACTTGTCTCAATTCGGTGTCCATAGACTCTGAATTAGCCTACAAGTTTAATATGAAAGGATTGTTGCATTACGCACAAATTAGCGAATGAAACCGGGATAGCCGCCTACAAATTAGCCTACAAGTCTAATAGAAATTACCGTTTGTTTGAACCAAGAGATGAAACCGGGATAGCCGCCTCCTTGCTTTGCGAGAAGCTCATACTCTTCGACAGAATCCTTTTGGATCACCGCTCCATACGAGAATAAGGCGACGTATCGACTGTATGAAATATCCAGGAATAAGAGCAGTTCAAAGGAAATAGAAGTTGCGAAACTATGTACCGAGAACTTACTCGATGTACGGCCGCACTTCTATCAGGTTGTTGAAGATATACAACGAAATGGTCCGCCATTGTTCGTTATCCAAAGATACTGGATTTGAAACACTGGCTGGTGCGAGATTCCCTTTGAATAGGCTGAGGTTGGATCCACCCTTTTTAGGGTCGTCAGCATTGTACCGAGGCTTCGGATTATGCAAATGACGATTTTCGGCTTCGTAGTGTGCTGTCATGAAGTTTGCCGCCTCCTCAGTGATGAATGCCTCAGCCATCGATGCTTCAATTCTACGTTTATTTTTACATTTTTGTCGAAGCGTCTTCTGCATCCTCTCAGTTGGGTAGCACCAACGATTTTGCACGGGCCCCCCAATCTTGCCTCGGTCGGGAGATGCAAAATCAAATGTTGCATTGGATTAAAGAAGCCCGGTGGAAAGATCTTCTCTAACTTGCAGATCAACTCCGGCGCCAACTCTTCCATTTCTTCTAGCACGCCAGGCGATAGTTCTTTCGCACAAAGAACATGGAAGAAATAGCTGAGTTCTGCCAGTACTAGCCATTCATCCCCAGGGATGAAGCCACGCAACATCACCGGCATTACCCGCTCAATCCATATGTGCCAATCATGACTCTTGAGACCAAATATCTTCAATTTATCAAGACTGGCTTTCCTCTATAGATTCGCTGCATACCCATCGGGGAACATCAACTGCATTTTCACCCACAAGATAATTTCCCTCATAGCTGGCCTTCCAAGATTGAACCATGCCTTTGGCTTCGTCCAGTTCTGCTTTCCTTTCGGTTCTTTCATGTTTTGTAACGGCCTATCACATAGCGCCTCCAGATCGACTCTAGCCTTAGTATTATCCTTTGACTTTCCATCTATGCCGAACAATGTACCAAAAAGTGCCTCGGCGATATTCTTCTCAGTGTGCATCACGTCGATGTTGTGTGGGCAAAGGAGGTCTTTGAAGTAAGGCAGATCCCATAAGCATGTTTTGTGAGTCCAGGCGTGCTTAGAATTATACCCCTTGAAGTACCCTGGACGCTCTGGATCTGGCTCGAGAGCGTTTAACTGATCCAGGGTCTGTTGTCCTGTCAATGCATGTGGTGCAGAGTTCTTGACAACTCTACCTCTGATGAAGTTCTTCTTGTCTTTCCTGAACTTATGGCGAGGATTCAGGAACTGTCTATGCATGTCGAAGCAAGAAAACTTGCGACCGGCCTGAAGCCAACAAAACTCAAGAGCTCCCTTGCATGTGGGGCACGGGAACTTTCCATGCACACACCAGCCAACGAATAGCGCATACGCCGGCAAGTCATGCGTCGAGTACATGTACCAGACACACATTATGAAGTTCCGTTTGCTATAGGCATCGTATGTCTTGAAACGATTATCCCAGGCTTCTTGCAATTCGTCCTTAAGCGGTTGCATGTACACATTCATATTTTTCCCCGGATAGTTGGGCCCTGGAATTATCAACGTCAGGAAAATGTTCTTTCTTTGCATAATCTGTCCGGGGGGGGGGATTGAGTGGAAAGACAAATACGGGCCAACAACTGTATTGGGCTGCCGTCATACCAAACACACTGAACCCATCCGTGCTGATGCCGACTCGAGGATGCCTCGGATCTGCCGCTTTGTCACCATGTAATTCATCAAACTTTTTCCACGCAACACCATCCGATGTGTGTACAATCATCAGATTCCCATCTGCATCTAGTTCGGTTCTTTTGCCCATTTTGTGCCATGTCATCTGTCTGGCCGTCTCTTCGACCATGAAAAGACGTTGAAGTCTTGGTACGATTGGCATATACCGAAGAACACTAACGGGGATTTTGGTCTGTGTCTTCTCACCCATACCGTTGTCTACCACAACATACCTGGAAGACTTGCAAATGGGACAACAGTTCAAGTCCGCATAGTCAAGCCTAAACAAGACACATCCTTTCTCACAGGCATGTATCTTATCATAGGGCATCTTCAGTGCACGGAGGATTTTGTCCGACTGGTACAGGTTTGCAGGCATTACATGGCCTTTGGGTAGAAAGCGTCCAAATACTGTCATCATTGCATCGTAGCATTCTCTGCCCAAGTTGAACTGAGCCTTCAGAGCCATTACTTGTGAGATGGCATCCAACTGACAAAGCTCAGTGTGCTCATGGAGCGGACGTTTTGAAGACTCCAACATTTCATTGAAGGCCTTTGCAGATTCCTCCATCTCCTTGTCCGAATCCCGAGCATCATCAAAGTCTTGCACCATGTTTTCCATCCCGGTACCATGCTCGTCGGTGCGACGACGATCCACCTCAGCTCGGTCACGTTGGGCAGGCTCACCATGAAATGTCCACACTGTATAATCGGGCGTAAAACCACTCTTCTGCAGGTGTTTGCCCATTTCAGCCTCTGTCCTCTTTTCCCAATTGCTGCACCGTAAACAGGGGCACCAGGTTTTCCTCTGGCCATTTGCAAATGCGGCTCGCACAAACCCCTTGGTTTTTGTGAACCATTCAGTGCTCCATTTGTTCTGACCAGTGTGACCGGTGTACATCCACGCACGATCACTCATCTTGACTTTCAGAGCTACTAGACACACAACAAATATATATATATATATATATATAATTCACCATGTATGTATTCATCAGTTGATCTACTTTGTCAATTTTATTACGTCCATGCAACCTACACTCTAATAGGTAATGATAGGTCCTAATCCCACCCGAGTATGTTTAGATTGGGTTCATTTTCCCATGCTATGCCCCGGATCCTACGCAAAATTTCGGCAGCACCTCCCCGCTGTTCTCCTGATACACGTCTCTGCAATAAACAGAGAGGACGTGTACCCAGAGAACAACAGGGGAGGCACTGACGAAATTTATGCGTCGGATCCGGAGCAAAGCATATGGGAAAACGAACCCAATCTAAACATACTCGGGCTGTCCATGGATAGCGTTGGACAATTCAAAAGAATCAAGGTTATAAATATGCAAATGCATGCATATTTATAACTATGACGCTTTCGAATGGGAGACACATATTGGTTACGCATACTGATGATTCAAGACACATATATATCTAGCTATCAAGTTTCATCGGAATAGATCAAATAATTAATGGGGGAGGAGGACATGTCATTTGTGCTCACCCACGAACGAAGGGGCAGAGCTCGTCAAACGCACGGCGAGGTCGTCGAACACCAAACCTCGCAGCGATGAAACAACTGCACATTTAAAACTACCCGATCAACACAATTATATATGATGTTTTTCATAACAAAATCGAAAGATATATGACCTAACTAATAATTCACAAATATATGACCCCGTCGGCTTCTGGAAGGCCAAAGAACACCTTTTCGGGAGGTGTTGGGGGTCGGGGTGTCGTGTCGGTCTCGGGGTGCCGTGTCGGGGTCGGGGTCTCGGGGTCGGGGTGTCGGGTCGGGGTGCCGGGTCG
>NC_057799.1:259377693-259379024 GCF_018294505.1 Triticum aestivum | reverse complement strand
CCTCACTCTTTGCCGTCTGCCAGCGGACGGCAAAGATTCTTTGCCGTCTGCTGGCAGACGGCAAAGAGCTGGCAGATGGCAAAGAGCTTCTTTGCCGTCAGCCTTTTCTTTGCCGTCTGCGTTCGGGTAGCTGATGGCAAAGAGCTTATTTGCCGTCAGCTAGCAGACGGCAAAGATCTGGCAGATGGAAAATTAGCTGATTCCAGTAGTGTAAGAGATTCTTTGTGTCTCCTGGTGTGGAGGATAGAGAGAGACATATACATGGGGCTTTGTGTTGTGTAACATGGAGACACATAGACATAATCAGAGAGTGAGTGTCTGAGATACACATGTGGACATGGGAAGAGATGTGTGAGTTAGAGAGATGGAGAATTTTGGTGTGCATCTGAGCTAGAGCGAGGGGGGATATATACATACATAGAGTTGGAGAGAATATGAAAGGGCGTGTGTCTTAAAAGAAAGATCCAGATAGATGGGTGTTTGTGCGTGTCTGTGTGTGTTTGTGCGCGCGTTTGTGTGTGTGAGGGAGTGTGTGTATGTGGAGTAGAGAGACTACTAATGATGTAAACCTAGTACAGGGAAGGTGGAATGGTGTGACATGTGTGTCAAAGAGAGACAAGGGCATGTGTAGTAGCGGGACAGCATGGGTGCGGGCAGGGAGCAGACTATTTGGAAGAGACATCGAGTGTGTGTGGGAGAGGGGTGTGAGAGCGAGAGAGAGAGAGCTAGCGATGGAGAGAGAGAGAGGAAGAGAGGGGGAGGGGAGAGAGGGGTCGTTTGTGTGCAGAAGTGGCGTATAGATAGGGAGACAATGTTGATGTTGTTCGAAAGTGGCCTATGTACGGAGACGCAAGGGAAGCGAGTCATCGTGTGTGTGATAGGGACTTCATGAGAGATCTAGAATAGATGGTGTAGAGGACAACGTGCGAGATTGAGAACGATGATACATTAGGGAGCTATGGAAAGAGTCACGGCATATATGTATACAGGGAAGGAGCTGGGGCGGGTCCGCATGTGGGAGAGATAGAAAAAGGAGAGTGGTGCACAAGGAGACAAAGTGTGCTTGTTTGCAGTGGGGATGGTGTGTGAGGTGAGTGTGCGAGAACCACATAACTAGGGAGATAGATGTTTGGGGGCGACGTTTTGTGTGTATGGGAAAGATACACTCTACATAGTGCGTGTGCTTGGGAAAGAGAGATGCCGGGAGACCTAGAGAGTGGGGGAAGAGATGTGTGCATGCCCGAGAGACAAAGTGATAGAGACCTATATTGGGGTCCGGACTTTAGAAGAGAGGGGGGTGTTAATGTGCTCGTGTGTTCATGTCTGGGGGA